>NW_017672249.1:123374-196529 GCF_001879085.1 Nicotiana attenuata | reverse complement strand
AGCTCTATGTCGTTCAGTTTTAGCTCCTTAAGCTGTTCTGCAAGGTTAGTACTAGATTTTGTAAATCAGAGTTAACTGAATTACCTGGGTCTCTCTCTTGTGTTTCACTAGGGGTTCCACCGCTGCCTAAATTAACCAATCCTGAACGAGGATTCTCCAAAGTGTTGTTGTTTGGAGTAGATGTGGGTGGAACAACAGGTAATTGGCTAACAAAAGCTTGAAGAGCGTTATTGACTTGAGAGGCAATAAGATTTTGCAGAGCCTCATTCATGGTTTCAACATTTTCGAATTGAGCCTGTCCATCTGTGTGAGATCCATCAGGAGTGCCTTCAAGAGACCGTCGTGGGGAGCCTCGTGGAGAACCTTGTGGAGAGCCTCGTGGGGAATCTCCCTGAAGTTGTTGGATTGTTTGAATTTCTGGGTTTCCTTGAGTGTTGTCATTGTTGTTCGACATGATTGATGTAATCAAGAAAATTAGGTTGAGATATACTTGATTATCAGATTCCCGGTAACGGAACCAATTTGTTTAACCAAAAAATAGGATTTTAGTCAAAACTAGAATTTAGAAGAATCGGGCTACTGATAATCGAAAAAGTAAATAAAGAAAGAAATTTTAGAGTAACCAAGTATGAAAGCTGGTAAATCAAAATATATTCCAATAGTCACCTCCTGCTACAATTGTTTGTTTCTTCCCTTTTTATAGCTCTTTTGGGATACGAGCCTTACCTTTGTCATAATAATTCTATTATGAGCAATTAATGACTTTAAATGTTACGTTATACAATCATATACATTAAATACATATTTTCTAACGTTTCCAATAATTAATACTCATTAAATGCTGTATCTGGGCTCCTTTTTGCTGTTAGATTCATCCCTTTGATTCTTCACTATCTTTGAGTTTCAAATGTCTTGAATAGGTACGAGCGTTGAATTACTTGTATGACTGCTCGCACCCCCTCCATTTAATTTACTCGTATTTGTTGTTGCTCGTATCTGTTGTTGCTCGTATCTGTTGTTGCCCGTATCTGTTAACCAACTTTATTTCTTTGACTGTTTGACCAGTCTATACGTTATGACACGTCACCATATACATAAATATAATTTTCCCCAATACACTAGGATAAGTGGCCTGTCACCTCTCTATAGATGAAGGCTATATACATATATAAGACGGTGATACATTCAATATCAATATACTCTCAATAATCTTTGGAGAAACTGGAGTACAATTTTTCTATAAAAACTTTCTTCTATCGCCAAAGGACGTTGTCAACATGATCAAGCTTTTAAGTTGGTTACGGAAATAATTGTTGTGATATTTCCAAAAATGTGGACAAATGTTCATCCATGTGGCAAGATGCATGCAAGTAAAATGGATAAATGTCTTACCTAAGAACATGTGGCAAGCCTTCTAGAAGGGAAGAGATAAATGACAAGAAGCTTTTGACAAGTGGCAAAATCCATTAGCCACCTTCTTGCCATGCACAACAAAACTACATGCAAATGAGGCTATAAATAGCCATTTCCAATCACTCATTTTGATCATCAAGACAAAAAGAAATCCTTCTTCTCTTTCCTTCTAATTTCATTATTCACCAACTTTCCTTTGTAGTTTTTCTTTTTGGTAGTTTAACTTCTCTTGTTCCCCTCTTTTAAATAGCTGGGTTTGTAACATTTGATTTTGCTGATTCCTGTATCCTCTAAATAAATAGAGTTAGGCTTGTTTAATCCTGGAAAAATATTTCAAGCCAATTCGTGTGTATGCTTACAAATAATATTATTGCAGTATTATTATTGTTATTTTTTGGTATCGTTTCCCTACAATCTAAGAAAGTATGGCAAGTAATACTACTACGAAAATTTTTGATGGTGCTACCAATTTTGGTGTTGTCTCTACTGCTACTGTTCCAGCTGTCCTGCCAGATATCCATGGTGTTGCAAATACGTTATTGCATCCACAACTTTGGCAGACACTAATGTCCAAACACAGGTATGTGAACAGACATGGTTACATATCCAATGATAATATTAAAACCTTCAAGAAAAATGCACCTCAATGCAATAGTAGAGTTGGGACAAATGACAATCTCGCTAAGTCAAAATTAAATTTGACTAAAGCGGATAATATAATTGTTGCGGTCATTTCCCAAATAAATAATGTGGCTAGTGTGAGAGATTGGGTGATAGACTCTGGTGCTACTAGGCACATTTGTGCAAGCAAAAATGAATTTTTGTCTTACACCCAAGTTGAGGAAGGAGAAGAAACTATTTATCTTGGTGACTCAAGAACAACTCGTGTTCTTGGGAAAGGAAAAATTCTTCTCAAACTCAAATCTGGTAAAACTCTAGCATTGAGTAATGTATTGCATGTTCCTAATATCCAAACCGATTTGGTTTTTGTGGAGTTATTAGGAAAAGTTGGAGTGAAGGTTTCATTTGAAAATAATGAGGTTGTATTGACCAAAAATGATATTTTTGTGGGCAATGGATATTGTAACTATGGTTTATTTGTGCTTAATATTTCTGATACTACATAAAAATGCATCTTCTTCTACTTATATGGTTGAGTCAATTTCTTTGTGGCATGCTAGACTAGGACATGTTAATGTCGCGTATATAAAGAAAATGCAATCGCTAGGATTAATATCTAGTTTGGAGTCAAATGTTATTAACAAGTGTGAAATATGTGCTGAAGCTATAAGTACTAGAAAGACTTGTTTTTATGTAAATAGAGAAAGTGAATTGTTATATTTAATTCACACTGATTTAGGCGATTTAAAGCAGACTATGACTAGAGGTGGTAAAAGTTATTATGTGACTTTTATTGATGATTTTTCTAGATATACTAAGTTGTATTTGCTTAGAAATAAAGATGATGCATTTAATGCTTTTATTTCTTATAAAACTGAGGTTGAAAATCAACTTAGTAGAAAAATCAAGAGAATTAGATCAGATAGGGGTGGAGAATATTTAACTTTAAATGATTTTTGTGAAAAGAATGGAATAATTCATGAAGTAACTCCGCCTTATTCACCTGAGTCAAATGGAGTAGCTGAAAGGAAAAATAGAACATTGAAAGAGATGATGAACTTTATGTTAGTTAGTTCTAATGCTCTTGATAATTTTTGGGTGAAGCTATTTTATCTGCATGTCACTTACAAAATAGAATACCGCATAGAAGAACTGGCAAAACTCCTTATGAATCCTGGAAGGGTTATAAACCTAATTTAAAATATTTAAAAGTGTGGGGTTGCCATGCTAAAGTTCTTTTGCCTGAACCTAAAAAGAGAAAAATAGGTTCTAAAACTACTGATTGCATGCTAACCTGGATATGCATAACATAGTGCTGCATATAGATTTCTTGTTTTAAAAAGTGATGTGCTTGATTGCAATACTATAATTGAGACAAAGAATGCTGAGTTCTTTGAATATATTTATCCATTATCTGATAAAATTTCTCATACACCTGTTGAAACAAATAATGAAATTACCTTAAATAAGGAACTGAGAAGGAGCAAAAGGCCTAGGAAAGAATATTTTTCTTATGGAAATGATTTTCAAACTTTTCTTCTCGATAATAAACCATCAAATTGTTTTGAAGCTATATCTTCTTCAGATGCTAAATATTGGAAAAAGGCAATAAAAGTTGAAATTGATTCCATTACGAAAAATAATACATGGATTTTAACTGACTTACCTCGTGGTGCAAAATCTATTGGTTGTAAATGGATTTTCAAAAAGAAATTTAATCCTGATGGATCTTTAGATAAATATAAAGCTCGATTAGTAGCAAAAGGATTTTCTCAAAAACAAAATATAGATTATTTTTATACATTTGCACCAGTGACTAGAATTTCTTCTATTCGAGTTTTAATTGCCTTAGCTTCAATTCATAAGCTCTTTATCCACCAAATGGATGTCAAAACTGCTTTTCTAAATGGTGATTTAGAAGAAGAAATTTATATGGTTCAACCTGAAGGCTGTGTTTTATATGGTTCAACCTGAAGGCTGTGTCATTCCTGGACAAGAAAATAAAATTTGTAAATTAATTAAATCTCTTTATGGCCTTAAACAAGCTCCTAAGCAGTGGTATGAGAAATTTGAACAAGTCTTACTGAGAGACGGTTTTTCTTCAGTTGAGGTGGATAAATTTATTTATACTAAAGTGGTAGACAATGATTATGTGATAATATGTCTGTATGTTGATGACATGCTTATATTTGGTACAAGTTTAAATATTGTGCAAAGCACTAAATTATTTTTGTCTTCTAATTTTGATATGAAAGATCTGGGTGAAGTAAATACAATATTGGGAGTTAAAGTTATAATGAGTGAAGATGGAATAATGTTGTCTCAAGAACATTATGTTGAGAGACTTCTTAAGAAGTTTGAATATTTTAATGTCACATCTGTGAGCACTCCTTTTGATGCTAACTCTCAGTTGAAAAAGAATAACGGTGACCCAGTTGCTCAATCTAAATATGCTCAGATTATTGGGAGTCTGATGCATTTAATGAATTTTACAAGGCATGATATAGCCTATGCTGTGTGTAGACTGAGTAGATATACTCATAATCCCAACAGAGAGCATTGGTTTGCATTAGATAGACTAATGGAATATTTGAAAGGAACCATGAATTATGGTATCCTATATAGTGGATTTCCTTCTACTTTAGAAGGGTACAGTGATACAAACTGGATCTCTGATTCATATGAGACAAAATCCACTAGTGGTTATGTATTCACCCTTGGTGGTGGTGCAATATCTTGGAAATCAGCTAAACAGACGATCATTGCTAGATCGACTATGGAATCAGAGTTTGTAGCTCTGGAGTTAGCTGGTTCTGAGGCTGGGTGGCTAAGAAACTTCTTAGCTAATATCCCTTTAATAAAGGACGTATTGCCTCTTGTGTCTATACACTGTGATTGCCAAGCGGCAATAGCTATAGCAAAGAATAAATCTTATAATTGTAAAAGTAGACACATGAAATTGAGACATGATTTCATAAAGCAGCTGCTGAGAGATGGAATAATTTCCATTGATTATGTGAAGTCAGAAATTAATTTGGCCGATCCTCTGACTAAACCTGTGGGAAGAAAATTAATTCTTCAAACCTCAAAAGAGATGGGGTTAAGGCCGACATGTAGTCAATAGAGATGGTAACCCAACATATGTGATTGGAGATCCCATGAAGTAGGTTCATATGGGTAATAACAAGTCGATATTGGCAATGATGCACTAAAAGAGAGTGCTTGACTGCTACTAATTGAGAGGCTGAGTTATAACTCTTAATGAAATTCATAGTCCTTTATGGATGGTGTATTTAAAAGCAGTATACACTTGATGAATTCACCTATATGAGAGTGGAGTGGGCCGCTCCTATGAGATTTTGGCCTAGTCTCTAGAGCTCTCAAGAATAAAGGCACGCGCATGGCCTATTGGGCGCAAAACCGCGTTGAACAGCAAAATTACCGGAGGTCACAATGTGATTGATAAATTCTCCGACGTACAATAAGAATTATTGGTTCATAGAAATATTACATTTCACCAGTAATTATGTGAGTTAAGTTTTATTGGTCTAAGTTTGGTTCATAGTCCGAAAGACACCAAACTGATTGCATTTGGACCATACAAATCCAGCAAATCTTACTCCTCTTTTATGAATTTTTTGAAAATATGTGGGAGAACTGTTGTGATATTTCCAAAAATGTGGACAAATGTCCATCAATGTGGCAAGATGCATGCAAGTAAAGTGGACAAATGTCTTACCCAAGAACATGTGGCAAGCCTTCTAGAAGGGAAGAGATAAATAACAAGAAGCTTTTGACAAGTGGCAAAATCCATTAGCCACCTTCTTGCCCTGCACAACAAAACTACATGCAAATGAGGCTATAAATAGCCATTTCCAATCACTCATTTTGATCATCGAGACAAAAAGAAATCCTTCTTCTCTTTCCTTCTAATTTCATTATTCACCAACTTTCCTTTGTTGTTTTTCTTTTTGGTAGTTTAACTTCTCTTGTTCCCCTCTTTTAAATAGCTGGGTTTGTAACATTTGATTTTGTTGATTCCTGTATCCTCTAAATAAATATAGATGGGCTTGTTTAATCCCGGGAAAACATTTCACATTGCTGAAATAGTTTCTTAGGACAGTGCCTAGCACGACTCAAGCCAATTCGTGTGTGTGCTTACAAATAATATTATTGCAGTATTATTATTATTATTTTTTGGTATCGTTTCCCTACAATAATGGCCTTGGCTCCCCTGCAAGCCTTATATATTGTATTTCTTTGTGTCCTTAGAATAAATGGCATGCATCAATACATATTAATCTTAATAAATAATTTTTTGGTAATATTTCTAATAAACATTAATGATAGAAATGTTGTATTTAATAAGAGGGCTAAAATCCCTTGCTTTAGATAAGGGAAGATCAAAGTCGGTGGAAATAAGTATGAAGGGAGTTTAATACATATTCTGCAAAAATCTAATGTGAAAAAAGAAAAAGAAAAATTTAATGCAAACACATGAAATAAAACACCAACCAAACATGAAACTATTGAGGGAGTTGTTAAAAAACTCAAATCCTTTCATGCTCTTTTTAAAACAAATGCGACTACCAAACAAATTGAGACTTAAAAGTTATACTTTATGTCTATTTGAAATACTACCTTTTATGTATTAGTGAAAGTAATATCATGTTTTTAATTCCAACTTTTGATCATGAAACATCTTGATGAACGCATGGAAGGGATTAATCAATCACATGAAGATAAAGCTAAAGCTCAAGTGCAATTAATCTTTAGTCTTGCTTACAAGTCATGTCTATTAAGAGTATAGAATTCGTTATTAAGCCAAAATTTATGAACTCATATCGTCGCACTTCTTCAAGACCCCATTTTATGTACATGTATTACGCACAAATCACTAATTTAACCTTGTATGGCAGCTTAAATTAACAAAATATTACATAAGTAATAAAAAAAAAATTAAAGAAGTAAACGATCAAGATTCATTGATATGTATTGAATCAAATGCATATACTCGTAATTTTCAGTTCAAGAACCTGAATAGTAAGTTAGAACGCTAGAAGGGTACTCTTCTGCTTTTGTTTTTCATCGCATTCTCATAGCATTTTTTAGAAAAAAAAAATTAGATAAAAGCATTCTCGAGGAACAAACAATCAATTAAGTTAACGTTCATTTTGTAGAGAAAAAGTATAACGTACTAATGAAGTTAATATTGCATTTTATAAATATAAAAAAAGTTGTTTAACGGAAATCTCTCACCTCTCCTTCTCGTTTAGTTGTTGTTCACCTCCCTTCTTGTTTAAATTTTGTTCATAAGAATTTATATATCCTTTGCATTAATTAAAATCATGATTTGCTTCTACTAAAAAAATTCCTCTTCAGTTCTACATGTATAAAAGAACAAAAAATTAGTACATTATATTCTAAGAAGTTGATAAATGCATGCCGTCTTCGTCTTCAAATTCCATATATCATAGCTTCTTCTCTTCTTTGATGATGTAAAAATGTGAGATTTGACCCTTGAATTTGCTTTTGATAAGCTTTGTTGTCACCTCATACTTATATCTCATAGTTTAAGTATGTTGGGCATTCTAATATAATTATTTTTAAGACCCTAGAAAAATGTGCAACGAATAACATTATAGAAGAGAAAATGAAAAGTTTCTTCACTAGTGCAATCCACCTAAATGAAATAAATGAGAGAAGAAAATGTATAAAAAACGGATATAAAGAGAAATGCAATATGAAAGACTGGAGTAGTAAATATTGAAACGTTTTTATGGAGTAGTGTAGTAGTAATAATTAGGACATCTATTCTTATTAATTTTAAAATTATTTTTATTAGACTGTGTATTTATATTTTTGTACAAAATAATTATAAAGTAATGTCAAATTGAAGGGCAAAGTGGTCACTTAATTTTTGATGGGTAAATTTATAAATTAACTTTTGACTAACTTTGGTAGGAAGAAATTAGATAATTGAGTTCGTACCTACTCATGATTTAACAAATAAAAATAGAGGGAAAAAGGCTACATGAATGTAAAATTACTGTTATGAATGTGAAAACTTACAAATATTAATTGAACATTTTTAATGGCTGAGATAAAATATACGGAATAGTTGTGGAAGATGAAACAATTTTAGGGAATTGAATAGGCAACATGGACTGAATTGATATGTCAAGCATTAAAGGAATTATCTTAACCCACAACTACAATCCAAACGTCACAATAATAAGGAATTTTGGCTGTGAATTAAATTCATCTTTTATGTTTGTATCTGTACTATTTATTTTACCAATTATTGGAAAATAAATTTACTTTTTGATACAAAAATATCACTGCATGAGTAATCTTCAAGTG
Source organism: Nicotiana attenuata (assembly GCF_001879085.1). Taxonomy (NCBI): domain Eukaryota; kingdom Viridiplantae; phylum Streptophyta; class Magnoliopsida; order Solanales; family Solanaceae; genus Nicotiana; species Nicotiana attenuata. Next base: position 188,132 of record NW_017672249.1, on the reverse strand, counting down.
AAGGGTAAAATAGTCATTTAGCTTTTGATGGACATTTTAGTAATTTAATTTTGACTTAAAGACTTCACACTTATAACATATTAGTATTAATATTAGCATTAGTATATAGTATATGATATGATATATGATATTTGGTATGAGATAGGAATAGTAATAATAAATATTATATTATCATTAGGGTTAATTATAATAATAAAAGAAGTAAATTTCTTTTTAAACTTTTGTAATAGTGGTTGTTTCCTATTTGATCCTGCATTGATCACTGATCACTCTATGCCCATTCCGTAAGCCCAAGTTTGATTTTCTCCTATATTCTTCACTTGAAATATATTTGGTTATAGTTAATCCATTTGTTACTCCCTCCGGTCCAAAATAAGTAATTTTTTGGTATTTTTCTTGTGGTTCAAAATACGTGATTTTTCCAGATTTCAAGAATGAATTAATTATTTTTTTTCATTCATTGTCCTTGGAGTAAATAGTGTTGGAATATGTGTTGGAATGTTTATGTGAGATAGTAAATGTTAATATGGTCAATTCCATTGCTAATTAATGCTAAAAGCTGGATTTCTTAATCTGTGTGAAAACATCCAAAAAATCACTTATTTTGGACCGAAGAGAGTAATATTTTATTGAAGAACTCCGCATTCTTAGACTTACGCAAAACAATGTTAATCGAATTATTGACTTTTTTAAAAGCAAACTTACGGACTTAGTACTATGGTTGGCCGTAATGGTGGCAAAATAATTAAAACAAAACACTTATTTACCTATATTATTCATTAAAAAATAAATTGGATAGTGTATTTTTAAAAAACGAATCAAATATGAATAAGAATTATATTATCCACTTAAAAATGGATAACCAATGGATAACTTACGGGTTTAACTTTTATATTTATAAAGTTTTAAATTGGGGGTTTTTCAAGTTTGGGAGATTAGAAATTCTCCCAAACGGCCAAAAATAATCATATTCAAAAAGTTATGGATATCCATATTATCTGCCGGTTAACCAGCTTTTATCTGTATTAAATATGAGTCAGGTCGAATAATTTATCCGTGTTTGCATTATCTGTTTTCGACCCATTCAAATCCGGCCCGACTCGCCCGTTTGTCATAGCTAGTTGGCTGCTTCAATTTCCAAACTTATTCGGTAACGCTGAGTGTCTATCATATTTACGAGAAGGGGAAAAAAAAAGCTATTGAATTGTGTCTGTTTATATTTAGGATAAGGAAGAAAAACAATTCAAAAGGCAACTCATCTTTAAAGTTTCTGCAGACTTGACAAGTGCAGGGCCGAGGATAACACATCATTCACTAGCTAGGGACTTCACATGCCTCTCAATTCCAATCATTAAAATAATTATTTGGTTTGATCATTTTATTATCTTTTTTTTTGCTTGGTCGTTTTTGGTTTTGATCGGTCTCGATCTTAATCGATCTCAAGGTCTCGAGCTTGACAACCTAACTCTGCATCATATAAATCGAAGCCGATCCTAACTTATCGTGCTCCAGCCACCATCAGTCGCACATAAAAGTGCTAGCCTGATTTTGACCGTTACTATGACAAATCAAACAAGGTCTTAACGAGCAAAATCTACTATAAATAAAAACCTTAATTTTAAAAAAAAAAAACATAATGTCAGAGTCAGCTTATACACGTACCTCGGCTAATTTACCGAATGCATGCTATCAGCACAGATTTAGTCGGTACTGTCACCTACCGCAACACGTTGCCTTGATGGAAAAAGAAAGCCAAGATGCCATTTTATCTGCAAGAGCACCAGCACCTTTCTGCACGAGTCTCTCGATCGGCCACAATATAATATATTTGTATTGCTAGAGTTATATGGTTTACAAACTCGTCCACTAAGGTGCAGGTGCAAATGCAGATAAAAATATGCAATCTTGTTTAAATAGAAAGACACTCAAATCACAGAAGCAAGAAAGAGAACAATAACTTCTATATATACCTTCAATTCCTGTTCCCTTGACCTCTACTTAATTATACACCAAATATGGTAACACACCACACACACACACATATATATATATATATGCTTCTAATTTAACTACTAGAAGCTTCTTATTCGAGAAAGAAGCTTCTAGTAGTAAAGCTAAAAATAGAAGTTGAATGGTTAGTACAGTGTAATATAATGGTTAGAAAAGAGCCACGTGATCAACTGAATTGACCAGATGGGGTTTAATCTTGGTGACCAATGGTACAAGGACACGTGGTATTGCCAAATGGTAGCTTCGCCTGAAGTACCTCCTTTTTTGCCTGGTGGAATGGTGAGTAATGCAATTTCAACCAAAACCTCAGTAAATAGCAAGTAACTCTCACCTTTTTAACCATCCACGGAGTGGTAAAATGATTAAAATTTCTTTTTCTTTAGATGGATCCGATAATTAAATCTGATGAATTATAGGAGTGTTTTTTTACACTTAACCTACTGTGCTTTTTGCTATAATGAGGTCAAAACTTAATATTCATTGAATTATAAGTGATTTCTTTTACGTTCCATATAAAAGATACTGAAATCAATTAAACGCGTTGGCTATATGTCGCATCCATTCCTCGCACATTCAACCAGGGGTATAGAAGTCCAAATTCAAAGAATAAAGAATCTTTACTAGAGGTGTAATAGGATAATTGAGATCTCTATTTTTAAGTAAATGTAAGTTACAAGCCTTAGAAAAGGAGTTTTTTCACGACAACTTTACCGTAAAAATAGCATAGGCTAGCCAGTATTCAGACTAATCATTCCAAAATAGCCAACGTTTGCAAAGTCATTGAAAAATAGTCTCTATTTTGCTGCAACACGGAAAGTTCTAGCATAATATGCTGGAGATCGGTTGTAACGACCCAAAGGGGTCATCACCTGTTTTAAATGAATTCGGTGCTTCCGAGGCCTTGAAAACCTCATTTAGAACCGCCTCGGTTTGCGTGCACAGTCAAGAGCGCGTAGCCGGAAAGTTTAAATGTGAAATTGTGTGAAAAATGCTAAATTTTGGTATTAAAATGAATGAATTTGACTTCGGTCAACATTTTGGGTAAATGGACCCAGACCCGTGATTTGACGGTCCCGGAGGGTCCGTAGGAAAATATGGGACGTGGGGTATGCCCGGAGTCGAATTCCGAGGTCCCAAGCCCGAGAAATGAATTTTTGAGTAAAATTATTTTTCTGAAATTATTAAGGAAATATTGAAATGAAAATTGATTAGAACGTGTTGGTATCGGGCCCGTATTTTGGTTCCGGCGTCCGGTACAGGTCTTATATGTGATTTAAGATGTTTCTGTAAAGTTTGGTTAAAAACGGACGTCGTTGACGGGATCCGGACCCTAAATGGGAAATTGATGTTTAATAGGAATTTTGAGAAATCTCATTGATCTCGAGGCTTAATTTGATGTTCATGATGTTATATTGGTGATTTGTAGGGGTGTGCATTCGAATCGGTTTATCGATAAATCGAATCGATTATTTGTTATCGAAATCGAAATCGAAAAAATCAAAACCTTATTGAAACGATAACGATAAGCATATGTACAAATCGATAATCGATAAGTAATTATCGATAAGGGTCAAAATCGAATCGATAAATCGAATGCACACCCCTAGACTGTAGACGCTTGTTAAATGAGTAATTACCTATTTGTGTAGATTAATATAACATACAGAATGTATATATATTCCGCTACTATTTTGAAAGCGGCTATACAATATTATTTTCCCTAATCTATACCCTTTCCTTTACCCTAAGTCCCTTACCCTATTATTTCCTCTACCACATTTAAGGAATGATCATATTTAAAGATCAAGGGAATGAAGTTCAAATTAATGGAAAACAGAATTAGCCGTGATGATGTGTTTTGTTTTGTTTTGTATTTTTATACCGTTGGAGTGTTGGTGGCATACAATTGATCCCTTAGTTTAGTTTTGTTGCATGTGCTTGTTGACACAATTTTTTATATTATAAATGGTGTTCGTCTTATTTTAGCTTCTTTTTGTCCATATTAGTTAGGCGCGTTTATAGCGATATACTTTCCGTGGAATCCCGCAAATTTTCTTATTGGTGTAATCGATAACCGAATCGATAAGCCCCCAAAATCGATAAATCGAAATCGAAAAAATCGAAACCTTATTGAAACGATAACGATAAGCATATGTACAAATCGATAATCGATAAGTAATTATCGATAAGAGTCAAAATCGAATCGATAAATCGAATGCACACCCCTAGTGATTTGATCACACGAATATGTTCGTAGGATGTTTTGAGGTAGTGTACATACTTGGGTTGGAGTTTCGAGGGCTCGGGTGAGTTTCGAGTAGGTTCCGGGATGTCTTAGACTTAAAAGATCAGATGTTGCAAGTTCAGGAAATATTGCAGGCCTCTGAACCCTCTTACGCGGTCCGCGAGAAATCGCGTGCAGCCGCGGAGGGGCCAGCGCGGCCGCGGTCGCCTTTCAGCGGTCCGCGGTGGATGCTGCACGGCCGCGGTCGGCCTTGTGCGGTCCGCACGGGGCTATGATCTGCAGGTCTTCAGGGAGGCCTGTGCGGCCGCGGTACTTTATGCGCGGTCCGAACAGGAAGTTTCAGAGGGGTATAAATAAATGGGAATTTCAGTTATTTTACACTTTTCAAAATCCCAAAACATAAGAGACGATTTTCCAAACAAACTTTCTTCTCCGAAACGATTGGTAAGTGATTTCTAACTCATTTTCTTCACTCCTCAACATCTTCTAACATGATTTCAACTTCAAATCAAAGATTTTCATGGGGAGATTGGGTGTTTTGGGTAGAACCTAGGTTTTTCAAAAATTGGGGATTTGGACCTCAATTTGAGGTCCGATTTCAAAATAAATTACATATTTGGGTTCGTGGGGGAATGGGTAATCGGGTTTTGGTTCGAACCTCGGGTTTTGACCACGTGGGCCCGGGGGCATTTTAAACCTTTTTGGGTAAAACTTGGGAAACTCATTTTTATGCATTGGGCTTGATTCATTTAGCATGTATTAATGTAATTAAGTAATTTGTGATTAGATATGAGCGAATTGGAGGTGGAATCGCGGGGTAAAGCTATAATTGAGGCTTGAGTTGTATTCAAGGCATTGCGGTAAGTGTTTGGTCTAACCCTAGCTTGAGGGACTAGGAGTTGAGTCTTATTTGCTAATTGCTTCTTGTTGAGTACGACGTATAGGCATGGTGACGAGTATCTATACGTTGGTGTCTAGCATGACCGTGAGTCTTTAATTTGCGAATATCTTGATTTCGTGGTATTTCTCTTGCCTTGGTAATGATTCCTATTTGTTGTGAAAAGCTTGTGAAGGGAAATTGTGACCTATGAACAACGAGGAGCATTGGCTCAAGTTATATTCAATTGTGAACGTATATGAAATGGTCGAACCCTTTGGAGCATTGGCTCAAGTGGTAAAGTGAGATATGAAATAAAAGTGAAAGGAAGAGGAAGAGTATTAAATTGTTCCCTTGCCGGGATATTGTTGTTTATTGATTATTTTCCCTTGCCGGGACGTTGAGATTATTGATGTTGTACCCTTGCCGGGATTTAACTGTTTAATTGTGTTCCCTTGCCGGGATTTCTTTTATTATTTTGTTTATTCCCTTGCCCCTTGTTTGTGATTGTTGTTTGGGTGAGGAAGAGTGTTAAAGCACGAAGGGTGATGCCGTGCATTGTTTGCTTATTGTGAGGAAAGAGAGTAAAGCACGAAGGGTGATGTCGTGCCGCACGATGTACCATTCCGAGCCGATTCTATTGATTATATGTGAGGAAAGAGAGTAAAAGCACGAAGGGTGATGCCGTGCACACTTTATTAATTATCATTGCTTGGTGAGGATGAGAGTAAAAGCACGAAGGGTGATGTCGTGCACTTTGTTGCTTTCTATTTCTTTATTAATGTCTGAGTTGTGTTATTTCCTTCGTTACTGGACGACTTTTACTTGAAATTGTTATTTCCCCATAGCATGCTCCCCCTCCCATTTTGATTACTTGTCCCTGTATTTCGATCCCGCTGTATATGTATATATAACTGCACAGGTTTATGTGGTAGTCCGGTCTAGCCTCGTCACTACTTCGCTAGGGTTAGGCTAGGCACTTACCAGCACATGGGGTCGGTTGTGCTGATGCTATACTCTGTGCTCTTTTGCACAGCTCCAGGTGTCGGAGCAGCTTACGGTGTGCAGCAGTAGTCAGGGAGCCGACCTTCAGTCCACGAGACTCCGAGGTAGCCTTGCTGGCGTCCGCAGGCCCGGCGTCTCTTCTTTCAGTTTTCGTGTTCTGTTGACATTTGTATCTGAAACAGACTATGTCCTTTATTTCAAACTCCTATTTGTAGTAATCCTAGACAGTCCGTGTATTGTTGTGACACCAGGTGCTGGGTAGAGACTTGTATTGACCTTCTAGATGTTGTTTCTATATTTAGTTCAGACTTCCGCTAAATTTTACTTTTCGTTGTCTCTTTAACTGCTTATTCGTTGATAATTTAATTGTTTAATCATGTATGAGACAAGATAGGTTAATGTTTGTAAAGGTTCTTGGCTTGCCTAGCTACCACGAGTAGGCGCCATCACGACCCCCGAGGGTGGGAAATCCGGGTCGTGACATCGGTGAATCTGTGTATGAACTTCCAGCACATTATGCTGGAACTCCAACACGCGGAAAGTTCTAGCACAATATACTAGAGATTGGAGCACCTCTCTATGAACTTCCAGCATATTATGCTGGACCGGTATAATATACTGGAAGTTCAGTATATTATACTGAAGTATACTGGAACTCCAGTATAATATATTGGAGTTCTAGTATACTTATGCTGGAACTCCAGTGTATTATACTGGAGCTCCAGTATATTATATTGAATTCCAGTATATTATGCTGGAATATTTTCCGGATTTTGAACAGTGTTTTCGTTCAGATTTATCTTTACATGAAAAGTGGCTAAATTTTGATTACTTTTTAAACTGTGGCTATTTTTGAATGACCACTTGTAAATCTGGCTATTTTTGAATTTCACCCAACCTTATCCGAATTGATCTATTAATCCAGCCTATAGATTTCGATTAAATCAAAAGAGAAGAATTGGGATCCTTACTTAAATAGCCGGTCAAATTCGTTGTTGATTTTTTCTAACCTGAATACATATACTATACACATTATAAATACATTCTACATATATTATATATCTGCCAATTATTTTTAGTTTAAGTGGTTGAATAAACGACTAAAGTTAATTCTTCAAAAAAAAAATCCATTGTCCTGCCTCCATAGGCTGACAGTAAGATAATCCAAATCCTTTGATAGTTGCAAGTACTTCCGGTCCACGTTAACCCAAGTCAAAAGACCAGCATCAGATCTACTTTTACATCTATACCCGGTTTTGGGGTCACAATTGAATCTATACCCACTTTGCAAAGAAGTTGGCAAGCGTACCCACTTTACGATCAACTTCAGACTTATCGGATCTGAAGTTAAAAATAACTAATCTGAAGTGAAAAAATTGCACTTCAAATGCACTTGAGGCCAAATAGGTCTGAAGTGCAACCAGTGGTTTCATGCATTTAAGGCTAATAAGTGTGAAGTGAAATATTGCACTTCAGATTCACTAACGGCCAATAAATCTGAAGTGAAAAATTGCACTTCAGATGCACTTAACACCAAAAAGTCTGAAGTACAACAAACGTTTTCATTCACTTAAGGCCAATAAGTCTGAAGTGAAAATTTGCACTTCAGATGCACTTAAGGCTAAAAGGTCTGAGGTGCAACAAACGTTTTGCTGCACTTAAGGCTAATAAGTCTGAAATGAAAATTGCACTTTAGATGCACTTAAGGCCAAAAGTTCTGAAGTGCAACAAACGTTTTGCTACACTTAAGGCCAATAAGACTGAAGTGAAAAATTGCACTTCAGATGCACTTAAGGCCAAACGGTCTGAAGTGCAACCAACATTTTTATGCACTTAAGGCCAAATAGGCCTGAAGTCAAATTGCCCAGAAACAGAAATTTGTTTTTCGAATTATAACAATCCAATATACGATTTAATACCTAAATCTACTCCAAAGGAGCTCAAATTTGAAACATAACCTCCAAATATCATCAGGAACAAACCTTAATCATCAATTTGGTAAAACAACAATAAATCTAATGAATCCATTTTGCAATTAAGAAGAAGAAGAAACCTTAAGCAGTAGTAAAAAATAAAGCGTCATAACAACTCACCATTGTAAAACATCATAAACTACATTAAAATATGTTTACAACCACCATATAAAATCATTGTCACCCGAAGAAGAAGAAGAAAACGAAGGAGGAGAAGGAGGAGGAGAAAGAGGCCTGAAGTTGTTTAAAAAATGGGTACAAGTTTTTTTTAAAAGTGGGTATAGGTTATATGGGGGCAACCAAATAGGGCATCTCGTGCAATTTTTACGATCTGCAAAGGTACTATAAATGTCAAGTTGGGCTTAACAAGAAACCAGCAATCTTTTGGGCCTCGATTGCGCCTGCAAATGTTAGATAATTCATTTTTGAGAAACTTTCAGAAACCACTATGTTTTAGTGGTTATTAGCTAGTTGTAGCTACCATTTACTATATTACTTCCTATAGCTATCTTTTCAGAATTTTTAGAGTGTATTCGATGTATTTAAGCTATTGTATTCATGAATACAGTAGCATTTCTAGGCGTGAAACTATAGGTGTTTAACGGGCGGGCTGGGACGGGCTGTACACAAAAAAAATCAGCCCGTACGGTTATCGTTCCGGGCTGTTAGCGGGTTGTGTTTTTGCGGGTTTTATTGGGCCCGTACGGGTTCGAGCTTAAGCGGGCCGGACCGGGCTGTGCTAAATTTTTTTTTAAATTAAATTTTGTTAGCAACGGTACACAAATTAAAAGAAATTAAAAAAAATAAAAATTTAACCCATTAACGGGCTGAACCGGGCTGCAGCCCGTTAACAACCCGTTAACGGGTTAGCGGGCTTAGCGGGTTCCGGTGCACCGGTATCCAAAATGTGTTCGTCTAAAACCCGCTTCCCGTCCAACCCGTCCCAGCCTGCCCTATATGCTACAGTAGCGGGCTGAACCGGGCTGGCCCGGGTTAGAGCGGGCTGAAAACGGGTCAGCCCGGCCCGATTAACAGGTATACGTGAAACAGGGGATTACAGTTAGACAGATTTTTATATTCGAGTGTATTCGACTGTATTCATGGCGTGAAACATGAAATTACAGCTGGACAAATTATTGTATTCGACTGTATTCACGACGTGAATAGGGGATTACACTGTTTTTAAACGGAAAGTGAATCAATTGACATAATAAACTCCTAATATAACTCAACAAACTCAATTATAACACACAAATTTTGTATTTCCAATTATAAAAAAGATTCTCAACCGAAAAATACCCCGAAAACATAGCAATCTTCAGAGAAATTATATAATACATCTGAATACATAAATTATATTAATTAAAAAAAATATATGAATACATTCATGGAATATAGCAAGACGATGAATACAATGAAATACATAGAATATATAGCGGGATACATTGAAATACAATGAAAAAAAAGACATGAATACAATGAAATTCATAGAATACAGCGAGATACATTGAAATACAATGGAAAAAAAGACAATGAATACAATGAAATACAGCGAGATACATTGAAATATATTAACAGAAAATTCAAGTTGCTCAGCCCCCAATCCGTCGTCTTTCTTCAAGAACAACCCTAATGTCGTCTCGTTGAAGCAGCATCAGTATCCAGTCCTCGCTCGCCGCCACCGTTGCCTCCGGTTGCCGACGATCCAACGCCGCCTTTAATTACTGCTGTTGCATCGGAGATCGTACGTGATCGAAGTTTCCATGGATTCCAAAAGTAGTAGGGAATCAATCACGAGTAGTACCATTCAGAATCTGCAGGGGCCTTAACCTTCGGCGACAAAGGCTTCGATAGAGGCATTGCCAATTCACGCGAATTTAAACATGAGACATCATATATAGTATAATATTCCATAAAATATTACTTAGAATATAATACTAGTACCTATTAAAAGAAACCAAAAGGAAATAAAAGTTTTGGAAGAAAAAAGGAAAAGGTGAAAGCTTTACCCTACTTCGATAGAGGCACTGCCAATATGAGATCGGGAAGTAGAGAGAGAGAGGGAGAATAGATATGGGGTAAGGGATAGGAGAAATTTGAGGGGATATGAGAGAGAAAAATATTACAAAGCTTATTTTATGGCTTAAGGGTAGAAGGTGACCATAAATAAATATTTGGCTATAAAAAATCAAAAGGTAGCTATAAAATATAATTTTTTAAAAGGATATTTATTTAAAATAAATAAGATATCAACCTTTGCTATAGGAGATAACTAATCCTTTCATTTTTCCTTGAGAAGGTGAAGAGAAGAAGCAAAGAATAATTGATCTGCCATACAGCTTACTAGTCACACTTAAAAATTCATTCATATTTAACTAAATGGATGATAATATTATAAATTCACGTTGTCAAGTTCACTAGCTACACCATATCTTGTAACATTCAACACAACGTAAAACATCAAAAAGTTAGTACTTTTTTCTCTCTTTTCCTTCGAAAGGATTTAGTGCACTACAAAACTCAAATTTCTGAATGCTGAAAATAAAACAGTCAGAGACGTTTTTGCAGTTACAGTTCATAGGAGTGATTCTTAATCAAACATAAAAGAAGGCCATCAATAAAACAATAATGCAACATCGTAAGTTATCATTCTTAGTCAAACCTCCTTTTGATAACAGAGAAAATCCCGTGAGCTAGCTGGCACACAGTTTGAAACTCAGTGGGTAATGGGCCTGCCCCTCTACCCCTCTCCACTTAAATACCCGACTTTTGAGTGCGACAGGATTTGAACTCGTCCCATGCACCTAACCCACATATCACAATTCATGCGTTGTACTCTTACTACTGAACCATAGCCCGGGGGGCATAATTCACTGCTCTCAAAATGACAATACAAGCACCCTAGATATCACACCCAGTAGAGGCGAATCCAAGAGTTTGAAGTTTATGGGTTCTTATTGTAATCTCAAATTAATATACACTAATAACTGGGTTTACATTTATATATTTATAGATATTTAATGAATTTTTTAATAAAAATACAGAGTTTCTGCAAAAGTTACTAGGTTTAACTATACTCTACATCCGCCACTGACACCCAGTGAACTCCAAAATAAATTGACAGCAGCTCTAACTATTTAAGAGATACAATACCTCAGCTGCACAGACATGACTCTCTCTTCCTCATCGCTACAAGCGCCAGATACTCCTTGGCACCATAGACAAGGATGTGTCATCTCTAAATTGGTCTTTGCCACCCGAGACAAATAATCTGTTTGGATGTTCACTGCCTTTATCATAATCGCTGCTAAATATCGTGCAAAGATATGTACAAGAAAAACTTCCAAGTTCCAACTGACTAACCGTGGGGAGAGAAGTAATTAGTCTTCTAATTTAACAGACATTAGCATCGCCTTTGTGATGCATTTGACATGAACAAGAACAGAGATTACCTTTTTACGGAAACTTGGAAAATAAGCTAATTAATACCTTGAAATGCAGGGAAAGATGCATGAATCTGCACTCAGAAATGGAAAGAAGAGATGATTTTTCCTCGTAGTAATTGCTGATCTTAGGAAATGCATTGAAAAAGACATTCACCTGCAACACCAGTATATATTAAAGACATATTAGGCAGGTAATTGAATGAACAACAATATCTTGGAGGCAAAACTATATATTAGAGTAGATTATCCCTGTCATCCGTATTTCAAGAAACTGGAGAGCCTCAACCACGTTAATAAACCAATAAAACCTACTAATAAAACGTGCATAGAAAAATGCACTTAGCAGTTAGGACTTAGGACCGAAGAAGTTGGAATAGTTTCATTTAACAAAAGGCAGTGAATTTGTAATTTGATATGCTTCCCACATGGTATGGAAAATGATAAAAGGTTGGATACAGTGCTTATTCCTGAGTCAGACCCTTTTGTTATAAGGTCTTTTAGAACATGGTGAACTGACAATGAACGACACATAGATGTGCTAGTTTTCTCCCTAAGGCAAACCAAAGCTCCTCCTCCACAATGATCAGATGTCACATGATCTATCATTCCAAGCAATAATCACAAGCACCAACCCACACATGCACAAATTAATCTTTAAGGATCAACAACCAATTCGGGGAAAAGAAGGAACCATCAACAACTAATGTTGATCCAACAAAATGGAATATTCAAGTGGTCTGATTGATTGGCTGCACAGGCATGATACCGGTTCAAATGTGATGAGTATGACAGTAATGTTTGAAAGGTAAAAACGTCTGACCATGCACCACTTCTCAATTTGTCAGTAACAGGGAAATAAGATGCAATCTTCCCATTTAATTGAAGGGATACCATGAAAAAAAGTGGAAATGTCAGTCTCATAACAAAATCAGCATTAACGAAGAGGTAAAAGGTGGATAATGCACAACAGCGCAAGAATTTGGAATTGAATTCACGGTCATGATTCTTAAAAAGACACTCAGTCATTTGTGAAGCATGGGTTTACCTCTGATCCAACAGAAATGCACCGTTCTTAGAAGTAACATAAAAGAAGCTGGATTTCAACAAAGATACATTCTACTAGCACCCAAGGGTGTAGCCTAGTGGTCAATGAAGCGGGTTGAGAATCTGACGTCTCAGGTTCAAATCTCAGCAGAGACAAAAACACTAGGTGATTTTTTCTCATCTATGCAAGCCTTGGTGGATAGAGTTACCTGGTACCTGTTGCTAGTGGGAGGAAGCAGGTATCCCGTGGAATTCGTCGAAGTATGCGCAAGCTGGCCCAAACACCACGATTATAAAACAAATGTACATTCCATTTGTTTTCTTCGGAAAGATTGTTTAGATCTAATTTAAACAAGAAGAAGAAGAAGATAGAAATGCTTATATATTGGATTATTAACAATTAACCACAAGATATATAAGTCGTTTTACTTCAATACTTCAGTTATAGACGGTCAAGCTCCTAATGTCTTGAGTTTCTAAAGAAAGAAAGAAACCACTTGCATCTGAAAACAAGTCAGATTTTCGAACATGAGGACTGCTGTACCATATCATCAATTATCACTATTAGGACATATATCCACGACATACATAGTGATGATCAAATTGGTCGCATCACCCAACATATAAATTACAGAAGTGAGAATTGTTTGAACAATATAGTCGATAACATTCTGGTAATGGAAACTAAAAACTCGGGAAACAATCTATACAATCAGTGGTTAACATGTAATATACAGGAGTCAATAATGTGTTCCAGGGGAAAATGTACAGCCATTGCTCAAAAGTTGGTCACAAGAGACTAAAAGAGATTATCCAACTTCAGTGGGTCATTTCATAAATGAATTCGCCTCAACTTGCAGCTGTAGTAAATTTATTTTTTAGTGCCCATGTGCTTATGTATCCCTACGCATATTTGTAGAAAGGAGATCCTTATTCAAGATGATAATTATGATTGCAGATCTCATATCCTTACAGGATCTTGAAGTTTATAGCTTTGAAAGTAGATTTTTCACATAATCACATGGAAATAGTATTGAAAATCTCAAGAATTCTTAGCTATACTAGGTATTGTAGAGGAGATATCCACAATGATATGAACTTATAGAATCTTAAATGCACTTGAAGTGGATTTTAGAATCTAAGGTGGCACGTCCAAAATTCTTTTTGTTATTACTTATTTCCCCAAAAATTACAACTGTCACATTCCCATTTTGGAAAGAATAAAGGTTGGAGTAATACAAAGAGAATAAAAAATAAAGCATCAACAATGACGAAATGGCTTAATCTATTACAGTACTTATGCAATCCCAAGACAAGATATATATATATATATATATATATATATATATGTGAAACAAAAACAAAAGAAAGAATAGAAGAAAGACCAAAATCATTTTATCCATCCAACGATGAGCTACTGAGGAAATTCAATCACTTAAGAATTTAGGAGAAGCAGATTAAGAATATTCATATGGATGGATATATTCGCACTATTCACCTACATCCTCATATACAGAATTTACAATGTTTTCACAAAAATCAGGGTAAATGTTGGTTCAGGATAAAGAATAAAAACAAGAAAAAACAAGCGAAAGTAAGTGGCAAATTTTATATTATGCATTTAGCACCCACAAACATCAAACAATATCCTTTAAGAGTCAAAACCAAGATCGTATCCTTTTAACATGGACTAAATTAGAGGTTATCAGTACACATAACCAAAAGATTCAGAACTAGAAAAAACATATTTGGTGAACTCCATACTTTGATTTTCAAAATACATCATTTTATGAAGTGTAAATTGACATGTGCCAATTAAGCTGAACATTCTTGTTTCTTACCCAAGTGACGTTTGTCACTAACACATTACAAGTTGCTTATACGTTTTAACTAACTTAACAACATTTTAGTGTAGGAAAGTTGACAAATTGGGTAACCAAATCAGCCAAATTAGCCAGCAATTTATTGCCCTAAACAAAATCGGACATAGCTTAACTAGAATATTGCCCTCAACAGGTGGGACGTATTTAAACCAAATTTTTCTACTTTCTAAAGCATTACCGATAGCAACGAATAATTAGGAAAGTCATCATTCAGAAGGTAGCTTATAAACATTTAAATAAAGCCAACCACTTACTAACATATCCATCATGACTTGGGACTGCAAGTAACCCGCACAAGAATGGACAATTTAGATGACAATTCAAAGAGTTGATGACGACATTAGACTTGGATGTGCTCAAAACGTGTTATGTTCCATATTCACATGATTCCAAATGAGGCGTGTCGTCTTTGAGGCTAGATTTCTGCATCACTTGATGGTTCTACGTTCAGAAAAAACAAGAGTTATGCCAGCTGTAAAGAACTTCAAAGCTTATTTTGCAATACTTGTTATTTGATAATATGATTTTAAAAGCAATCATTTGATGTAGGTGCGCAGGATAAAACGACATAGTCCTATTGAGCTAAATATTTTGTTTCTAATCTAGGTCAGTATTACCACTAATACTCTCAAGAAGAAAGCATGAAAAGCAGAGTGACATAGGAGCTAAAACATGGATATGGGCAATAGTGAAAAGAGAGGATGAGTTATAATCAAAGGACTCAGGAATTAAAAAGCATTTGGTGAAATTCAGATGGAATTTCTTAGGCGCTTCTCTTTAAAAGTGTAAATAGACAGAATTATTCAAAACTTAATCTGTATTATCCAATTCAAAATGTTAACATGTATAGCTATGAATAGATCCTCCAACAGCATTGTCGGAGGGAAAAGCCAGAACTCCAGCTAGCAAGATGATACGTTGCAGCACCTTCATTGCATGTAGACCGTGTGTCTTTCACATGGAAGAACTTTATTTAAATGGATTACTCAATCTACGACACCACTCCACCTCATCTCCATTTACTATCGTCACCTTCACTACAATCACACTTCATCTCTATTTAAAGCAACAAAACCTGCATCCTCAAGTTCACCACAATCTCACTCCATCTCTATGTACTTACAGTGCAAGCTCGTTCCTTTCAACCCAAAGTGGTCTGCTCCCTCACTGAACTTTGAATTCAGGCCCTCCATATCATACAGTAACTTGAGCACAGACCATGAGAAATCTCATTTTCGAAGAACCCAGGATCAGAGTAAATACCAATACTACTCAAAGTCTAAATCATGCCTGGGAGCGGATACGAGTTCCAGTAGTTGTGCCTGCTCTACATCTTGCAATGTATATATGCATAGGGATGTCCATCATGCTCTTTCTTGAGCGCATTTACATGGCAATAGTGATCGCAGGGGTCAAGTGCTTTGGAAGGAAAAGATATACGAAGTATAAGCTCGAGTCTGTAAAAGAAGACCTAGAGAAGCACAAAAACTACCCAATGGTGTTGGTCCAAATACCTATGTTCAACGAAAAGGAGGTACATACCTGCCAGAACCTTTTAACTTTACTTGAGTATATGCCTTTTCTGTTCAAGTTCCAGAGATTTACAGTTATGCATACATGATTATTGTTCAGCATTGTGTCTCAATTTTAACTATTTGCGTAGAAGTAACTAAGAATATGTTTGTTTTCATCCCCCTTTCTTTTTCTCGATCGGTGGTTATAATGTTTCCATCTTAAAAGTAATTTGTAGAAAATAAATCACTAACATACAATGATCCCAAAACTGAATGAAATTTAGTCAATGCAATGGAAAATACAATTTCATTTCACACAACCACCATTAATCAAAAATCTAGAAACAACACTAGTGTAAAACTGTACTGAGTATCAAGTGAAAGTTCATTGGAGGATTTTACCTTCAATGCTAGTGGAGCAATCTTTGTTCTTCTCTCACCCTTACCTGGCTTCCCCATACCCAGACCATTCAGAAAAGAATTAGAAAAATGGCAAAACTACACCACAAATGACAGAAATTCCTTAAATGGAAAAATAGATGCAAGAAATTAATCCCTTCTCATATAAATCCTGAACCATTAGTCAGACTTTACTGATTAAGTTGACAAATCTTTTGTCGGTGTCTAATCTTTTCGTGTTGAGTACTGCTACAAAACCATTTTTTTAGTAGCAGGAGACCAAATAAATAAGATAGATCTAACAGATCAATGTTAATTGGCTAACAAGGTCAAACCAGGACGGTAAGCCAGAACATGGGAAGGAAGCTTATTGTCCATCTCTTTAAAAATTCCAAAAGGAGCAAGATAGTTTAAGCACGTTTTGACCAATAGAATCTACATACTGTTTGACTGATTGTAGAAATTATAGATTTATGTTAATCATCCAACACTGTTAATGACTTGTAGATAGCTTAATAAGCGCCATCTAATTAAAAACCAACAGAAACAAACCTAGATATTTTCTGCCATTATGCAATTTAAATTTGAGAATGTCACTAGCATATTGACTGTAAGGGTCTAGCCTCTAGCTTAGTTGGACAAGGAACAACGTTTAGGAGCATATAACATAAAGGCACTAATATTTGTGCCTTGCTCCTGATCAAAGAAAATAAAAACTGGGCAACAAGAAAAAAGCATTTGGAATTAGTCTGAGTGCCAACAAGAATAGCAGATTAATAGGAATATAAACTTTCTTTACAATGAAAACCATTACTCATCTTATTGTTCTTTATCAGGTTTACAAGCTCTCTATTGGAGCTGCATGTGGCTTGTCATGGCCATCAGATAGGCTCATTGTGCAGGTTCTTGATGACTCCACCAATGAAGTTTTAAGGGTAACTCTTTCAACTCAACAATATCTGAGAGCAAAATTTAAGAATCTTCTGAATCCCAAATAATTTTTGAGGATATATTTGCAGACATTAGTGGACTTGGAATGTCGAAAGTGGCTAGAGAGAGGGATAAACGTGAAATACGAAACAAGAAACAACAGGAACGGCTATAAAGCCGGTGCTCTCAAGGAAGGTCTAAAGAAGCAGTATGTTGATGACTGTGAGTTTGTTGTGATCTTTGATGCAGACTTTCAGCCTGATGAAGACTTTCTTTGGAGGACCATACCATATCTTCTCGACAACCCAGAATTGGCTTTGGTTCAAGCCAGATGGAAATTTGGTAAGGCCAAAGACAGTATTATGTCCATAACACACTGAATTACTGGTCATGTTCCTCAAAAACAATTTTTTTAAAGATGTTCAAAAGAGGTATAACACAATTAATGAACAGTAATATTATAATGTTTGTGACAGTAAACTGCGATTGCATCCATTTTATAATTACAGGATTCCTTTATGTTGTTTCCATCCCACTCAAAGAACTTTTCATGAAGAAATTTATCTAAAAAAGAAAATATATATTCAGCAAACTGTTCTTAATCTATTTAAAGGCAATGCCTGCGTAGACTCATAGGCGGAATTAACAGCTTCAGTCGTACTTTTGGTTCTTACTAACCTAGTCATTAATGTAATCAAAATGTTTCCACAGTTAATGCAGATGAATGTCTGATGACTCGACTCCAGGAGATGTCATTGGACTATCACTTCAGTGTTGAGCAAGAAGTTGGCTCGTCAACATGTTCATTCTTTGGGTTCAACGGTAAACCAAGAGCCAGATCTCACTCTACATACAGGCATTCAACAGCTAGAAATTATTCTGAGAATGCAATTAGCTTTTTGGATTGAATTGTAGGGACTGCTGGCGTCTGGAGAATTCAAGCAGTGAATGATGCTGGTGGATGGAAAGACAGGACCACAGTAGAGGACATGGACCTTGCAGTCAGGGCTAGCCTTAAGGGTTGGAAATTTTTGTTTGTGGGTGACCTAGCTGTGAGTTCATAACTTCAAAAATTCTTATTTATGGAAAAATGACTAGAAGCCTCTATCTATCAGAAGCATAACATAGTTCATTTAGGTCAAGAACGAACTCCCAAGTACCTTCAAGGCTTATAGATTTCAGCAGCACCGCTGGTCGTGTGGCCCAGCTAACCTCTTTCGCAAGATGATGAAAGAGATCATGCTTTGCGAGGTGATACTATTTTCTAAATTCTGTCTATGTTTTAAAAAAAGAAGCTTTTCTGTCACCGAGTCACATCACACCTTTTCTTTTAATGCAGCGTGTATCAATCTGGAAGAAGTTTCATCTCATCTACGGCTTCTTCTTTGTGAGGAAGATTATTGCACACTGGGTTACTTTTTTCTTTTACTGCGTTGTCATTCCAGCAACTATCTTAGTGCCTGAAGTGCATCTTACAAAGCCTCTAGCTATATATCTTCCAGCAACCATTACCATTCTTAATGCCGCTTGCACACCAAGGTATGTGAACTCAAACTCAGAAAACCTTCTTCTGTTCATTTACATATTTTTGAAAGAACGATAATTACACAGCTTAGTATTGTTTCCATGCAGATCTTTCCATCTTCTTGTATTCTGGATCCTATTCGAGAACGTCATGTCTCTCCATCGATCTAAGGCAACAATAATAGGACTCTTAGAAGCCAACCGAGTAAATGAATGGGTTGTAACTGAGAAGCTGGGGAACATGATGAAGCAAAAGTATAGTGCCAAGGCATCAAAGAGACCAAGATCGAGGATAGGTGAAAGGTAATCGTATATTGATATTTTTCATTAAATTTGACAGTTTATTCAGTCCTACGAAGTTGGTAGCATCAAAGTATTGTCTATCCTGCAAATTTCTGATTGCAACCTGCACTATGGTTTGAAAACAGGATTCATGTCTTAGAGCTGCTAATGGGAATGTATATGCTATACTGTGCTATATACAACATGCTATTTGGAAATGATCACTTTTTCGTATACCTGTTCCTGCAAGCAGGAGCTTTCTTCATCGTTGGAGTTGGGTATGTTGGAACATTTGTCCCCAATTAGCGAATCCAGTGAACATAGATGCCACTATCGTGTTGGACAGACAGCAAGAAGCATGCCCAGCTAGTAGACTAATAGTGTGTAAGTGCTAAATTGTATAAAAACTTAGGCCCTACGAGAGCTCAAAGGTTTCAATGTAATAATGCGTTGTCTCATATTTATATATTTGCAGAATTGACAGCTTGTTCATTTGGCTGTCCAAATAACTTTCGCTACACTTCAGCCTGTTATCAGATTTCCACTGCATAACATACATGCAGTAAATTATGAACAAAATGAACATTAGTATTGTGTTTTCTTTTCTGCTTATCAAGAAAGATATTTTCTCTTCTTTTGTATAAGAAAAAGGTGAATAGGTGAAACTTGATACTTTAAGTAAGCATATTTTACTTCAAGATTTAACACTTCCTGATGAGCTTAATGAACCTATGGATCCAAGAACCCCAGATTTTATAAACCTTATATAGCGAAAAGCAAAAACACAGTGCACCAAAAATCATAGAAGAAACCGGGGGATGACAGCGAAAGCCATAAAGTTAAGAAATTCCTCCAGCTTTGGTGATCTTCACCTGTTAGTTGTTTGTTAACCACGAGAATTCGGTATCTTTAGAACTAGAAATCTTCATCAAGGATCTAGAGAACAGCTGGCAAGCACAGTACATGAAGAAAAGGATGAAGATGATCTGGAAGCTTATTCCTTTCGGCATCATTTGGACGGTTTGGCAAGAAAGAAACAAGAGACGTTTTGAAAAGAAAAAGGACCAGATTTCTGCTAATAAAATATAGGTGTTTACAACATTTGTTTTAATGACGAAAAGGTGATACTGTAATTAGCATAGATGACTTCTTAGACTTGCTAGATTCAGTTCTTGCTAGTCTTTGTATAAGTTCAATATTTTTGTACTACTTTATTACCTTCTTGGTACTGTTATTATTAATAAAATTACCTTACTTATCGAAGAAATATCTAAAAGCTGTTGGGTCCAGCGATTGAGGTAATAAGCATAAAACAGCTAGCGGACACATCTGGCTGCAAAGGCGGACAACTCCCAACTGTGATATTGAGAAGTTGATATGACATGGAGTAATAGAAAATGAAAAAGATAGACTTCCTGAAAATCATTTTTTTTTCATGAAGTAATATTTCTATTAATGCAATGGGAAATTCCTATAATAGGAATAGCATACAAAATTAAAGAACCTACACAACAATATGGTTCTCTACAATAAAAGCATTTGAAAAGAACAACTTTCCTCACAGTCTCCCTTTGCCAATTCTTTAAGTTGTGAATGCAGGGGTAAACATGTGACCTCTTCCGCAGTATCACCTATAGATTAACCACAAGTTGCTTCTTTCCAAAAAAACACTACCAATGTTAACAAGACCAATGCAACTAAATTGATTTTCTTCATTTATTAAACACATTACTTGTCCTCGATCATTCACCTTTCTCTTCTATCTTAATATTCAACAAATCTTTTATTCTTATAAAAGGAGAAAAGAAAACCGAAATAAACTATCAAATGGAGTAAGAGGTATATCTAATAATTAACAAAGTTGAAATTTCCATCTTTTAATTAGGGATTTTTCTTCCTCTATACTTTTCTATAATAAGTAAAGGCGTGGTGACATAGTAGTGAAGCTAGCGTCTAATGTATTGATGAATAGGCTTGTGAAACCCCAAATTAGTAACCGATCCATCAATTCCTTTTAGATAATGCTTAAAATATATAACAAAACAATGATTACTGTATAGGCAAATACTGCACTAAGCTAAAATTCAGTGAGCACAATAGACACAAACAGACTTACATGGACGGGTCAATGGGACGATCAGAAGGCTCATGGCTGGGCTTGGTGTCCTCCGTTGGACTTCAGAGGGCACCCGCCTAAGGTCGGCCCCAAGTTGCCAAGCCTATGTCAATAAAAATAAAATTAGAAAGGAGTAATAAAATAAATAGACACATAAACACAAATAACAAGCAAGAGCACGAATTTGCTTCTGAGATTCTGCACTTAAAATAAATGCATACAGATATTGATTTCTTCTTTATATAGCCATCAAGTATCACTGAAACCTCATATCAATACTCACTTTATTCCAATTTGTACCATAATCATCCCATTTTGGTAAAAATGAATAATACCATTCCATTTCTTTTCTTTTTTTCTTTTTTTTTATGACGGTGGTGTTTGGCCCAGCTTGCATGCACCTCGACTATTCCACCGAGCACTTGCTACCTCCCACCAGCACAGTACAGAAAAACTCTGCCTACCATCACCTAATGTCTTTTTTCTTTTTGTTTTTCCTTTCTTTTCTCTTATTCTTTTTTACGAAGCCTAGTTTGCGTACACCTCAACTATTCCACCGGGTATCTACTACCTCCTACTAGCACAGGTAACATAACTCTGCCTACCTAAGCTTAGGCAGATGGGAAGAAATCACTTAGTATTTTTTTGCCTATGCTGGAATTTCAACCTCACACCATTCCATTTCAATATAATTTTCACAACTTTCAGATATTCAAATTCATTCAACTACTCAAACTTTTAACTTTTTCTCTAACAACAAACTTTTCAATTATTACTTTAATACTTTCGCTATCTAGTGTATATAACTAATTTAACATCTTAAACTCCTCGTTGAGTCAAAAAGCGTAATGCAAACACATGAAATGCGCCGTGCAGTGCTAACAATATATGATCGCGATAAATTGTACGATATTGTTATCATTCATGAAAATATATACTACCTGTGAAAGCGCGAAGGTTTTGTTGTCTGAAGTTTTTCTGAAGCACTAGCATTGATTAACCACTGTGAAATCCATAGTCGACAACGGCGAATTTTCGATCGGAGTGTTAGAATTTTCGATCGGCGGATGAAAACGAGCGGGAAATGAAAACCGCCTAACCCGACCCGGTCATGGAGGATTTGCACGAACCGATGCCTAATAATTTGGATGAAGTGCAGCAATAGCCACTTTAAAGCCCACTATTTAAAATATATTCACAATTTACAACGTAATTAACGATCAGCCAATTCACAAAAACTTTAGGACAGAGTATCGTAAATTTAGAAATTCAGAACTTAGTGTCCTGATTTTGAGCTGCTAATTTGAAATTCATGACTAAGTGTCCTGAATTTCTAAACTTTAATTTAAAATTCACGACATAACATTCGAACTTCTAGATACAATTTTCGAATACGATGTCTGAAGTTTGAACTTTGAGGTTTAAACTCTGGGACGTCATATCTTGAAGTCTGAGCTAAATTGGCTAATCTTTAAATACATTGGAAACTGTGAAAATATTTGAAAGAGCATTCTTCAAAGTGGCTATTTGGTGTCATTTCCACCAATAATTTGAAGTCCAAAAGGAAATGGATCCGATGTTGTTGAATGTGTGGGCAGAAAAAACAGTCCAATATCAGGATCCTGGCATTTCAAAATATCTTTGCACAAATAACCGTTTGAATTTATTATTTATTTTTTCATGCCAGTATACATAAATTGTACACTGACTATATACATTGATACTCTCTCTCTGTGTATATGTGTTATAATACATACAATTTCTATTTTTAGTTTAATCGATTGGGTGAGCGGCTATTTAAGTCAATTCTGGATTTTAGGCCATATGTAAAAACCTTCAAATGAATTGGGCTACGTGGTCGATCGGACCAGTAACAGAACCAGCTCCAAGTTCATGTTGCCACTCTTGTATACCCTCAGTTATAATTCGTTTTGTCACTTTTTGTTTATTGAAAGTCTAATTTCAAATTAAATTATGTAGACATGGTTTAATTTTATAATATAAAAGGCAAATAAAAATATCATGACTTATAAACTTTCTTCCATATAAAAATGCAGTTAGAAAGTCTAGTTAAAGATTCTTAAAATGATCTTGGGAAATCGAACGCACGTAACAAATATTTAATTTTCTTTCCTCTATACTTTTATTATTTGGCCTATGGTCGTTTCACGAGTTTTGTTCAAGAGTAGAAAATGAAATCAGTTTCCATATATTCACAATTAAGGAGTCCGGAACCAAAATGTGGTTCTTTTGGACTCAAACTACACAAATAGGTGTAAAAAAAAAAGTTATCATACTATATATAACGCCAGAAAACCTGGCGCTATACATTAACGGCACCGTTAATGTATAGCGCCAGATTTTCTGGCGTTATACAAAAAAATCTGACACAGCTGATATAGTGCCATAAAAAGTGGCGCTATATGTATATATTCTTTATTTTTCTTTTTGGTAATTATTAGACATCATTTAACTACAATCATTTAGTTATTGCTCTACTATTTATGAATATTCATTTAATAAGTTTTCTAATATTTAATAAGTTTTCTAATGATTTTCCTAATATTTAGAACTTTGAAATCAATTAAAACTTTATATGTTAGTAAAATTTTCCTTATCTTAATTATGTAGATTATTTTCACCCCAATCATTTAGTTATTGCTCTACTATTTATGATATTAAAAAATTATTACCTCCCAAATGAAGAAACAATATAAGGTAATATATTTTTATAAAATTTCATCTAATTATTGCATTCCATCTCTTGTTTGATCGTGGGCTAATTTGATCAACTTCTGAACTCAATCGGATAAAAAAAGTTAAATTATAACTACTATACGTTTTTTTCTTATTAAAATGACAAAAATTACATTTAAAAATTATTCACGGAATATTTGGGTTGGTTCTTGACTGGCAAACAATTTTGGACAAATAAATTTGATCCAACTTGTTAATGCGACTTGAAATTGAAAGTTCGTCAGTTTATGACTTAAAAAGTACAATCAAACCTCTTTATAACAGGTTCGTTTGTTTTAGTTTTTTTTTTTTATTGTTATAGCTAATTGATCTTATAGAGAACATATATTATAATCTAGTATAGAAATTGGTTCCTAATATGTAGATTATTTAGAACTTTCCTTATCTTTATTATTATGATATAATTATAAATATAGTGTACTTATTATTATTTTTAATATTATTAACTTGTTCAACTAATTTCGATAGATTTTGCATGAATTTAATTGCTTAATTTATATATAAGGCATAATTAGTGATTAGTTAGTAGAAAGTGGTTTTCTTAAATAATTTTTATGTGTAATTTTTGATAAATTAAATATTTAAAACAATTGAGGGTATTGTAGTAAACTTATCAATTAAAGTACAGTACGATACAGTCAAACCAAACAGCAAAATGTTATTTAACAACAACGAACAATACAATCTATCCAAACATTGTATTCATAAAACGATACGATACAATACAATACAGTACAATACGATACATTATAAAACGATGGGGAACAGTGATCCAAACAGAGTGTTAGCTTCTTTTTTTTAGGAGTTGACAACAACACTTTTTTTTCATGACGTCCGTAATATTTCTTGTTAGTTTTAATAAATGGCAGCAATTTTAGTTTTATTATTGGTATATATGATAATAATCATGAACTGCTACTTGCTAACACAAATTTTAATCTTGTGGTATTTTGTGGTAGTACAATATATTCAAAGTGCAAATAAATTGACAACAACATATTTCATAGTTATTTCATATGTCTAATAATTACCAACTTATTTACTTTTATGTTAAATATTAGAAAACTTATTAAATATTAGAAAACTTATTAAATGAATATTCATAAATAGTAGAGCAATAACTAAATGATTGTAGTTAAATGATGTCTAATAATTACCAAAAAGAAAAAGAAAGAGTATATACATATAGCGCCACTTTTTATGGCACTATATCGGCTGTGTCAGATTTTTTTGTATAACGCCAGAAAATCTGGCGCTATACATTAACGGTGCAGTTACCTTTAATGTATAGCGCCAGGTTTTCTGGCGTTATATATAGTATGGTAACTTTTTTTTTAACACCTATTTGTGTAGTTTGAGTCCAAAAGAACCACATTTTGGTTCCGGGCTCCACAATTAAGTTCCTCGTCACAAACAAGAGATTTTGTAGTTATCAATTGTCGGGGCTGGGCTAAATCAGGCCCAAATATACTTCTGATATGGTAGGATATTGTTCAGTTTGGATTAACTCCGCACGATTTTCCAAAAGGCCTCACACAATAAAGAAATTCCTACACTTTATTTTAGACTCATAATCTTTTCAGCTACCAATGTGAGACTTTGTTCGCACGCCTAACAATGTCCCCTCGAACTAAGTTCCACGTGACATACTACCATGATCCACGGGTTAATTTTAGAGATTCACTTTGTGTCACCCACATCATTAGAGTATTTATGCTAACAGAAGCCCGCAATTAGCTTATTTTTGTATGTGCGTCTCCAAGCTCGTAAGGATAAACAAATCAAGCTCCACACCATCACCATACTCATCCCATCGGACCCGGGCGCTGATACCAGTAGTTGGGCTAAACCATCCCAGATATACTCTTAATATGGTGTTATATTGTCCGTTTTGGACCAAGCACATACGATTTTCCCAAAATGCCTCACACAATTAACAAATCCA
Source organism: Nicotiana attenuata (assembly GCF_001879085.1). NCBI lineage: Eukaryota > Viridiplantae > Streptophyta > Magnoliopsida > Solanales > Solanaceae > Nicotiana > Nicotiana attenuata. Next base: position 162,182 of record NW_017672249.1, on the reverse strand, counting down.
TACACCTTATATATAGGTTCTCAATCTTTTCAGCTACTAATGTGAGACTTTGTTCTCACGCCTAACAATCTCCCCTCGAACTAAGTTCCACGTGTCACACTACCATGATCCAAGTGTTAATTTTAGAGATTCACTTTGTATTACCCACATCGTTAGAGAATTTACGACAACCGAAGCCCGCAATTAGCTTTTTTTTTGTATGCGTGTCTCCAAGCTGATAAACATATTGAGCCTCATACCATCACTCAGCTATCACCATGCTCATCCCGTCGACCTTGGGCGTTGATAACAGTAGTTGGGCTAAACCAGTCTAGATATACTCTTAATATGGTGTCATATTGTCGAGCCCCACACAATCACTCGGCCATCATCATACTCATCCCGTCAAATCTGGCATTGATAACAGTAATTAGTCTAAACCAGTCTAGATATACTCTTAATATGGTGTCATATTGTCCACTTTGGACCAAGCACATACGATTTTACCAAAAAGGCCTCACACAATTAACATATCCATACACCTTATATATAGGCTCCCAATCTTTTATGCTACCAATGTGGGAGTTTGTTTGCACACCTAACAATCTCCTCTTGAACTAAGTTCGACATGGCACTGATAACTAGTTCTAGTTGATTTTATACTCCTTTTTGCTTGAGTTTTGGATTAAAAATGTATACAAATAATCCCGAAAAGCTTACATGTTGTGCTTGTCTACAGTGTTTGGTCAAAAAAGTGACAAGAAGTCAAAACCAGCTCAAAAAAAGTGTAAAACCTGCACAAGTTCCAAGAACAAGTCAAAGCACCGCTGCAGCATAAAATCCAATGCGGCTGCAACAGACCCACCGCGGCTACAATCCATTTAGTGTGGTCCGCGGTGGATAAGTTCAGAGAGATGAAATCCTGGAGTTCTAAGCAGTGCGGTCCACGGTAAATTCTTCACGGCCGCGGTAGCCTCATCGCGACCGCAACCCGTTTGTTGCGGTCCGCGGAGAGGGGATTCAGAGAGATAGGATTTTGGAAGTTTCAAGACACCGCGGTCCGCGTCTATTTGTTGCGGTCCGCGGTGAAGCCACCTCAGCCGCGATGCATTTTATGCGATCCGCGGTGGCCAGGTTCAGAGACTTAGAAGTGAAGCCAAAAAGCCTCACCGTGGCCGCGGTGCATTTTCCGCGGTCAGGGGTATTTTTGTCCAGAAAATTTGGCCTTGTATAAATACTTCTTTTTCACATTTTTAGGGTATCTTATCTATAGCTGAGCACGTGAAGGCCATTTTGGACCTATTTTGAGTAACTTTGTAGCTGGTTCAACATTAAATGAATAGGGAAGGTATAGTAATGCTATGAATGACCCAGTATCGAATACTGGTAATAATATCAGCAAACGAACGTTCTCCTGTGCTTCCAGACATGCTGAGCTCCACATATTCTTGTACAGTCAAAGAGGATCGATTCCGTAAAAGATGAGATCAGTAAATGACAATTCACTGAAATTGCATCTTTGTGAGATCGTCAATATTGTACCGAGGGCTTATGAGTAGCTAGACCCATTAGCTAGGGTTGTGGCTCAACCCTATTGTGAATATTTGATGGGTCTTTTGTTTTAAGGCTTAGATGTTTATGGGTGGTTGATATTTGGACCGATTTGTGTTTTTCATGTTAAATTAGTGGTTGCAAACACTAATTTGTGCCTTTTTTATTTGGGCACTTCTTGAGAAAGAGAGCTTGAGTCTAGGAAAATCAGTCCAACAAGGAATTGGGGTGTATTCAAGAGATTGATAGCCCCAATTAAAGGGTTAAACCTAGAGATATTAATACCCGACTTGAGCCTATATTGCTTGCACAATTTCGATACCCAATTGGTCTTGAGAGTCAATTAGGACAAAGTCACTCAAGATACCGAGAGGTATAGAGTGAGTAGTTTCGTGCATTGGCTATATCGCAATCCCCAGCATAACAACTTTGCCTTAGGCTTTAGAACCTGACAAGTATTCACCTAGGAGAAAGTCACTTCCCTAGTGCCTCGTTAACCATTTAGAAAACCTTACAAGCATTTATACTTAGCTTAATTTCGCACATCATTAGTATAAAATTAGAAGTAACAAACAAACAGTTATGATTGGAAGTGTAATCAAGTGCACTACATACTGCTAGTTTAGATAGGAATCCAAATCCCAAACATTCTAGCTCCTTGTGGATTCGATCCCGGCCTTTTCGGGTAAAAGCTGCATCGACCGCTCTTGCCACTTTGTAGTGGTGTAGGGTTGGACCCGATCACTTTTTGGCGCCGCTGCCGGGGAGCTAACGGTTTTGGCTATCTATCTAAATAGTTTTGTGTATTGTTTTTCTTTCCTTCTGTGATACTAATTTGTGTGTGACGCCAATTCAGGTACAAAATGGCGGCAAACAACAACAATGACCCTCTTGGAAACGTGATCCCGGGGGAGGAGGTCGATGATAACGGTGAAGATGAGGTGCCTCTAGTACCTCAAGGACACACCAGGCCAACGATAATGTTCCAGACCCTCCCCCGCCACCTCCAAGAGTGGCTCCTCGGGTGCTTCCCAACCAAGGATATGCTAGTGCAATTGTCCCACCCCGGATCCGGGCGGCAAATTTCCAAATTACAAATGTGATGTTGACTTTTTTGGAGCAGCAAGGGTATTTCATGGGTGCTCCCCATCAAAATCCCTACAAGCACCTTAAAGGATTTGTTGATACATGTTGAGGAAACAAGCAAACGAATGTGTGACGACCCGGCCCGTCGTCCCATGTGTTACCGCCCCGTTTTCCCTGTTTATTGCTTCTTCATGTTCCATTATCGGCATTTGGTGAGTTAGCGTCGAATTGGTTTGGCATTGGTAGAAAATGAGACACTTAGTCTCTTTAAGGAAGGCTTATATTGGAAAAGTCAACCGGATGTTGACTAATGAGTTAGAGGGCTCGGATGTGATTTCTAGTGATTCGGTTAGCTTCGGGGGATGATTTGTGACTTAGGAGTGCGATCGGAATTGATTTTGGAGGTCCGGTGTAGAATTAGGCTTGAATCGGCGAAGTTAGTATTTTGGCGAATTCTGGTTGGTAGGTGAGATTTTGATCCGGGGCTCGGAATGGAATTCCGAGAGTTTCAGTAGCTTCGTTAGGTAATTTTGGATATGCGTGCAAAATTTTAGGTGATTCGGAGGTGATTTGGTTGGGTTGTTGATCGAATGTGAGTTTCGGAAGAATTTGAAGAACTTAAGCTTGAAACTGATGAAAAATGAGGATTTTTGTGTTGTTAGATGTGTTTTTAAGATTGGAACAAGTTTGAATAGGGTATTGGATCATGTCTGTACTTTTGGTTGAGGTCCCGTGGGCCTCGGGGTGAGTCTGGTTGGTGCCACGAGATGGCTTGATTATTTGCGCTTGGGCTGTAGGAGCCCCTCCGGAGTCTGTACACACCCCTAGTGAGCACCGTCGACGTTAAATATATGGTTGGCTCGGACTGCACGCCACAGTGGGTACCTGAGTGTACCGGTATTTGCATTGCATTGCATTATGGCATTATTCCTTACATGTTACCTGTCATGGTTCTTTCTGTACTATTACTTTATTGACTTGTCGGTTTTACTGGTAAAGGTTTGGTACTGCCTGTTATAGTTGCCTTGTGTTTTTCAGTGATTTCTTATCTTCAGCTATTATTTATGCTTATTACTCACTGAGTCGGAGTACTCACTTTGCTCCCTGCACCTTGTGTGCAGATCTAGGTGCGCCACAGGCTGAGTGAGGATTATTTAGCAGCACAGCAGCATCAGGGAGCATTGAGGTAGCTGCATGGCGTTCTCAGCCTTCGTCTCCGCCTCCTATCTCTATTCTCTTTTATTCCGCATTTTATCCTAGACAGACTGTATTAGGTGGAAACTCTGTATTAGAGGCTCATGTTCGTGACACCGGGTCCTAGTTTGGGAATTATGTTTTCAGTATTGTGTTAAACTTCTGCGTATTGTTCAGTATTTCTAAACCTTTGATAAAAATGGCTTAGTTATTAATATCTGTGCTTTGAAATTTATGAACCATCCAATGTGGGAAATATCGGTGAAAGGTCGGGCTTGCCTAGCAATGTGTTGGGCGCCATCACGATCGGGGGATTGGGTCGTGACAGAATGTGTCCGAGGATGCCTTGCGGTTGAGATTATTCCCTTTCTCTCTTCGAGGGAAAGCATTGGATTGGCTGGAGTGACTCCCCAACCACTCCATCCGTACATGGGATGAGTTGGCGGATAAATTCATTGCAAAGTTTTTCTCGCCGGGTCACATGGCAACCTTGAGGGATGAAATCTTAGCTTTCAAACAGGAGCCCAACGAACCACTACATGAGATATGAGAGAGATACCGGACTATGGTGAAAGAATTCCCAAATAATGATATGACTGAGGCAATGATACAACAGACATTCTACCGAGGCATTAACACAGCAAATCAGTGCATTGTGAACCAACTGGCTGGGGCAATTTCATGAACACACCGTATGATCAAGCTTGTGAGATAGTGGATGAGATGGCAGACACTTCTTCCGCTTGGCAAAGTCGAGCCAATGTGCCACAGGGTGATCCCACGGTCATTCACTTGCACAAAGAGCTCCATGATCATGGGCAGGCAATAGCAGAACTGACAACAACAATGAACCAGCTAGCAAAGGCACAATTACAACAGGTTCAAACTCCACGACAAGTAAATGCTATGGAGGGTATCAATATGCTAGTGAACAAAAGAAGACAAAGAAGTCAACAAAACCAAGGGAGTTAAGATCAATATGACCAAGATAGTGGTGGGTTCCAAGATGATGGTTATGATGAGCAGAATGAAGAAGTGCAATACGTGAATAACTATCAAGGCCAAAGGGGAAACTCTTCTAACCAACAACAACAATGGAGATCCCAAGGCAATTGGGGAAATCAACAACAACAAGGGAACAATAATTGGGGGAACAACAACCAAAATTCAAATTGGGGCAACCAGAACAATAATAAGAACAACCAGGGTAATTGGGGTGCAACAACAACAACTAGGGTGGAAACAACAATCAGGGTAGTTGGAACAATAGCAATCAGGGAAATCGGGGGCAAGGATTTCAAAGGCCCTCGATGTATCAACAACCGAACAATCCACCCCCATTTACATCCCAAGGTCCTAGTTCATCCAACAATGAAATGGGGAGAATCAAAATGATGTTTGAACAGATGATGAAAAAGAATGCTGACTCCGATTCTCAGTTGGCATCCCACAATACTTCAATCAGAAACTTGGAGGTTCAATTAGGCCAAATCTCACAATCCTTGAATACTCTCCCTAAGGGGGCTCTACCTAGTGATACGGTAGTCAACCCGAAGGGTGGGAACAATACCGGGCATGCAATGGCGGTAACTACAAGAAGTGGACGAGGCGGTGGTGTGAATGCCTCCAAACAAAAAGGAATTTTGAGTGATGAAGTCGAGTTGCAAGAGGATGATATCCCTTTGGTGGTTGAGAATATGACTAATGAGAACTTGAATGAGGAAGTGAGGATTGATATCCAAGATAACGAGGTGGAAACTCAGAATTACGTGAACCCGTATAGGGAACACGTAATAGACATGCCGGAAACGGTTGTGCCCAAAGCCAAGGTTCCTTTGCCGAGGCCACCTCCACCTTATCCTCAAAGGCTCGCGAAGCAGAAAAATGAGAACCAGTTTAAGAAATTTATTGACATGATGAAGAGCTTATCCATTAATGTGCCTTTGGTGGAGGCTCTAGAGCAAATGCCGGGTTATGCCAAATTCATGAATGACTTGGTGACAAAGAAAAGATCCATGGATTGTGAAACTATCAAGATGACCCACCAAGTTAGTGCAATAGTTCACTCAATGGCTCCGAAGCTAGAAGATCCCGGTGCTTTCACCATTCCTTGCACCATTGGGAGTGCAGACTTTACAAAAGCTCTATGTGATTGGGGGCAAGTATCAACTTGATGCCCTACTCAGTTTTCAAGACTTTGGGTATTGGGCAACCGAGGCCGGCTTCCATGAGATTGCAAATGGCGGATAGAACAATGAAGAGGCCATTGGGTATAATTGATGATGTTCTTGTCCGGGTGGACAAATTTATCTTGCCGGCTGATTTCGTGATTCTTGACTGCGAGGTCGATTTTGAGGTGCCTATAATCTTGGGAAGACCTTTCCTTGTAACTGGGAAGGCCTTAGTTGATGTGGAAGCAGGGAAACTCACCTTCCGGGTGGGTGATGAAAAAGTGGTCTTTCATGTGTGTAAGTCAATGAAGCAGCCCAACTGTACTGAAGTGTGCTCGTTCGTGGATCTTGTCACGACAGTGATAATTAATGATACTAGTGCAATGATCAATGTGGAGGACCCTCTAGAGGCGGTATTGTTGAATCTTGATGTAAATGAGGATGAAGGCCGGGTGGAGTGTGTTAATGCTTTACATGGAATGGGCTCTTACTCTTATGAGCCTCGGAAGCTCTCTTTGGATCTTGAGAATAGGAAGACTCCACCAACAAAGCCCTCAATCGAGGAACCTCCCGTGTTGGAGTTGAAGCCGTTGCCTCCACACCTCAGTTATGAATTCTTAGGCCCTAGTTCAACTTTGCTAGTTATTCTTTCCTCTTGTCTTACTAACATGCAGGTAGATGCCACATTGGCGGTGCTCCAAAAACGGAAGAAGGCAATTGGATGGACTTTAGCTGACATTCGGGGGATAAGCCCAGCCTTTTGTATGTAAAAGATTATTCTTGAAGATGATGCAAAGCCCACCTTGGAACATCAAAGTAGGTTGAACGAGGCAATGCAAGAAGTTATGAAAAAGGAGGTGATCAATTGGTTGGATGCCGGGGTTGTGTACCCCATCTCTGATAGTTCTTGGACTTCGCCGGTGCAATGTGTGCCGAAGAAGGGTGGTATGACCGTGGTTACCAATGCGCAAAATGAATTAATTCCTACCAGGACTGTCACCGGATGGAGGGTGTGTATGGATTACCGCAAGTTGAACAAAGTGACCCGCAAGGATCACTTTCCATTGCCTTTTCTTGACCAGATGCTAGATAGAATTGCTGGACGTGCCTTCTACTGTTTTTTGGATGGGTATTCTGGGTACAACCAAATTTTGATTGCTTCGGAAGATCAAGAGAAGACCACCTTCACTTGCCCATATGGTACCTTTGTCTATTCTAGGATGCCATTTGGGTTGTGTAATGCACCGACTACATTCCAACAGTGTATGATGGCCATATTTACCGATATAGTGGAGGACATTTTGGAGGTGTTCATGGACGACTTCAGTGTTGTGGGTGACTCGTTTGATGAATGTTTGAAGAATCTTGATAGGGTGTTGGCGCGGTGTGAAGAAACTAATCTTGTGCTCAACTGGGAAAAATGCCACTTCATGGTTGAGGAGGGCATAGTCCTTGGCCATAAAATCTCAAAGCACGGTATAGAGGTGGACAAAGATAAAATTGAAGTGATTTCAAGGCTCCCTCCCCCTATTTCAGTCAAGGGGGTTAGAAGTTTTCTTGGGCATGCGGGGTTCTACCGGAGATTTATCAAGGATTTTTCGAAGGTAGTGAATCCTTTATGCAAGCTTTTGGAAAAGGATGCCAAGTTCGTGTTCAATGAGGGATGTATGCAAGCCTTCGAACTTCTCAAGCACAAGTTCACAACCACTCCTATTATTACCGCACCCAATTGGAGCTTACCTTTTGAGCTCATGTGTGACGCGAGTGATGTTGCGGTTGGGGCGGTCTTGGGTCAAAGAGTGAATAAAATGTTTCACCCGGTGTATTACACGAGCAAGACAATGAATGATGCTCAAGTGAATTACACGGTGACTGAAAAAGAGTTGTTGGCTATTGTGTTCGCAATGGAGAAATTTCGGCCGTATCTCATGGGTGCCAAGGTCATAGTTCATTCAGATCATGCCGCACTCCGATACTTGATGATGAAGAAGGATTCCAAAGCTAGGCTGATGCGATGGGTCTAGTTACTTCAAGAGTTTGATTTGGAGATTGTGGACCGGAAAGGTTGTGAAAACCAAGTGGCGGACCACTTGTCCCGCTTGGAGGAGGAGGGGAGGCCTCATTATGGCTTAGAGATCGATGATTCACTTCTCGATGAGCAACTCCTTTATGTGTCGGTGAATGGTATGCCATGGTTTGCGGACGTTGCTAATTTCCTTGTGACCGGTATTGTCCCGTGTGAGCTCTCTTCTAACCAAAGGAAGAAGCTTAAACGGTATAGTTTGGACTACTATTGGGATGAGCCGTACTTGTTCAAGATCTGCACTGACGGTGTGATTCGGAGGTGTGTCCCGGAGGAGGAGCAATAGAGTATCTTAGAGGCTTGTCATTCCTCCCCCTATGGTGGTCATCAAGGTGGGACGAGGACAACTTCAAAGGTTCTTAGTTGTGGTTTTTACTGGCCAACTTTGTACATGGATGCAAGCGAACTTGTGAAGAGATGCGACGAATGTCAAAGAGCGGGTGGAATTTTGAAGAAGGATGAGATGCCTCTCAACACTATTCTCGAAGTTGATATTTTTGATGTGTGGGGCATTGATTTCATGGGCTCGTTTGTTAGTTCATGTGGCCACACATACATTCTAGTGGCAGTTGACTATGTTTCAAAGTGGGTTGAGGCCGTGGCTTTACCCAATAATGAGGCCCGGAGTGTTGTTGCATTTCTCAAGAAGAGTATTTTTACTAGGTTTGGCACTCCTCGAGCAATCATAAGTGATGGGGGGTCTCATTTTTGCAATAGAGCTTTTGACACTTTGCTTGCAAAGTACGGTGTCAATCACAAAGTTTCTACTCCTTATCATCCTCAGGCGAGTGGCCAAGTTGAAGTCTCAAACAGGGAAATCAAGCGTATATGTCAAAGATGGTCAATGAAAATAGGACCGATTGGTCAAAGAAATTGGATGATGCTCTATGGGCTTATAGGACTGCTTACAAGACTCCGATTGGTATGTCTCCGTAACGGTTGGTGTTTGGGAAAGCTTGCTATCTACCGGTTGAGCTAGAGCACAAGGCCATGTGGGCTTTGAGGAAGCTAAATCTTGAATGGGATGTGGCAGCAAATCTTCGTGTGGAGCAGCTTAATGAACTTGATGAATTCCGATTTCATGCCTACTCCAGTTCGTCTTTGTACAAGGACAAGATGAAGTACCTTCATGACAAGTATGCTCGTGGCAAGGAGTTCAAAGATGGTGATTTGGTTCTCTTGTTCAATTCTCGGTTACGTCTGTTTCCAGGAAAGCTTAAGTCGAAATGGAGTGGACCTTTTGAAGTGGTGCTTATGACTCAGTTTGGTGAACTTGACTTGAAAAAAAAAAATGGAGAGGTCTTCAGAGTTAATGGGCACAGAGTCAAGCACTATCTTGGCAAGATTGATGACATCCACGTGGTGGCAATGATCCATCTAAAGTGATTTGATGGTAACCTGCGTCGTGTCGCGACGTTAAATCAGGTGCTTCTTGGGAGGCAACCCATGTGTCTTTCGTTTTGTTTTTCTTTGATTTTCTTTTTAGTGTAGGATTTGCTTTTGGACTAACTGATTGTGAGATGTGTGTAGGGTTGTTTTGATGCAGTGCAGGACCAAATTGAAAAAAATGTTGCACTATCTGAAGTTTGGACCGCTGCCGCATTGCATTTTTCGCGGCCGCAATGGCCTTATCGCGGGGGCAAAATTTTATTGCGGTCCACAGTGCTAAATGATCAAAAGTGGAGGTTCTCTGAAGTTTTCACCGCGGCCGCAATGCATTTTTTGCGGACCGCGGTGTCCTACCGCTACCGCAGAGCATTTTCTAAGGTCCGCGGTGAAGTCCTTGCCAGTGCCTATTGTGTTTAATTATCGCGGTCTGCGGTGGATTTTTCGCGGTCCGCGGTGGGTATGTAGCGTGGGTCCCAGGTCCTTTTTTTATAAATAGGACCTCAGGCCCCCTTTTACACTTTTCGCTCATTTGCACTCTAAAAAGATAAAGTATTGTTCATCACTACCCTAAGTGCACAAAATTCAAACACTGATTCTCAATCATCTGTATTGCATCTCATCTCTGGTACTTCAAATCTTTCCCTAGTCTTTAATTTTATTTTATTCTCTTTTAATTTGTTAGTTCGTACTTCTTTTTCTTCCCTTTTCTTTCAATTTTTAACTTAGGGTTACATAATGTTGTTTAGATTAGGGTTAATTAGTCAAACATGGCGATTAACTACCTAGTGGGTTGATAATATGTTGATTAAGGCTAAAATGTGCAAAAATTTGAAACCCTAGATTTGTGTTGGTGAGTACTGCTTACCGCGACCGCGGTTGATTTTTCGCGGTCCGCGGTGCCTCTCTGCGGCCGCATTGTGTTTTTTCGCGGCCCGCGGTGGTAAACTTCAGAGAGGTCAATTTTAAGGACCGCGGCCGCGGTTGATTTGTTGCGGTCCGCGGTGCCTTACCGCAGCCGCACATCATTTTTTGCGGTCCGCGGTGCTATTTTATGCGGTCCGCGGTAGTGCCTTTGCGGCCGCAATGCTTTTTATGCGGTCCGCGGTCAGCTGTTTTCATTCAAATTCTTCACTATTTCTTCTGGTAGTGTGATAATAACAACATTAACTGAATTCTCCTTGCAGACAATGGTTAAATCAAGAGGAGGTGGTGAAAAATAGAAAGGAAAAGGAGAGTCCTCCCGGGGTAGGGGACGAGAAATGATCAAATTGACCCCCCAAGTCCGGAAAGCAATTGGGGAAACCAGAAAACAAATAAAGGCTGCAGATAGAGCTGCTTCCCATTCATAGGGAAGTGAGTATTTTCCCTCCCGGGAGGCATCTGAGTCTGATTCAGTGCCGGATACCTGACTTCCCGGAGAGATTGAGATTGAGAGATGAACCTACCCTTCTGGCCTCTCCTGCTGCTCAAACTTCAATTCAAATTTCATCTGAGTCGTCTGAGGGCTCAGCGGAAAGCAGTGACAGTGCAGCCTCTACTTCACCTACAGCTTCGTCACCCGGTGAGGATCCCATTGATGAAGAAGAAGGGGAAGAACCCCAACCCGGGGGTGTGGAGAGAACTAGAAACCCCGAGGTGTGGAGAAGGAGGTTTGTTAGTGAGCTGGCATACCACAAGTTCCGGGAATAGTGGCCTCTGAGGTCGCTTATTATTGAGCGCCGGTTCATACATAGGGATCTCCTACCTCACAACCCGAATGTGAAGAGGCTATTCAGAGAACGATCGGGGTGGGATTACTTCACCAGCAGGGTGCCAGAGGCAAACGAGCACTTAGTCAAAGAGTTTTACGCCAATGTTGCCCACATCAAGAAGGATACCAAAATGACTAAAGTGCGGAACTTGAAAGTGATGTTCGATGGAAAAACAATCAATGAGTACCTGGGCTTTCCTGAGGAAGATGAGTCATTATACTTGTAAGAAATTGGCCCTTGATGAGGCAGCCCGTCCATGGTTAGCTCATATTTGGCTCTCCCGGGCACCTCCCCAGCATGGTTGACAGCAGGAGTTGCAATCTTGAGGAAGACTCTAAATTTTGAGGCGAAGGGGTGGGAGACATTTGTATGCAGCAGGCTGGACCCCACTACCCATGAGAACTCTCCGCCTGTCTCCCGGATGATATTGGTGGCTTCTATTATGGCGGGGTACCCGATCAACATCGGGAATGTTATGTATAGGGTGATCACAAGGGTGGTCAATGAAGGTGACAGATCATACCCTTTCCCAAATTTCCTTACAATGTACTTCGAGGACCAAGATGTGGAGAAAAGGAAGTTTGACGTGAAGGTAAAACCAAAAATGCCCTTTTCATGGTATTGCCTAAAGGCTGATGACAACCCTAAAGCCAAGGATCCTAAAGGTAAAGCCACTACTTCTACTGGCCAGTCTGAAGAGCCAGTAGTAGTAGTCACTTCTTCTCAGCCTCCCTCAGCCACACCAGATATTGCCCCCGGACCATCTACTTCCACTGCTCTAGTTATCCCCTCATCCTCAGCCTACCCATTGACTGCCCACCGTTTGAGCCAAACACTTGCCAGTATCAACAACTGGATGCAGGCAGCTACTTCTAAGCTGTCTGTGCTTTCTAGCTCGGTGGCAGCCCAGTCCGTACCACCACAGCCTCAGGTTCCAGCCTTAGTGGAAGAGACTCTCAAGGAGCTTCTGGACAACCAGAAGAAGCTCCTGGAGAACCAGCAGTTGATTTTGGAGGCTATAGGTGCTCATGGAAAGTCGCTGAAGGAGCTGACTAAGGAGACAAAGAAGCTGAGAAAAACTCGAGCCTCAAAGGAGTCTGTGAAGGAGTTGAGGGTAGAAGTGGAGAAGATGAAGGCTGCTGATCATTTGCCATTGGAGCTACTATTGCATGACCCGTCTCCAGCAGCTCAGCTGAGCCGGAGCAGGAGTTGGAGAGGGCACCAAAGAGGAGGAGAGTGATCCCCCAGGAAGATGATGTAGTGATTGAGTTGGAGGACCCGCAGGGAGGTTCCTCTAGCCAGCCTCAGGTCCCAGTGCAGGCACAGGTTACAGGGATCCAATCACAGGTTCCTGAGCAGTCATAGGACCCAGGGACCCAGGCTCATGATACCATGCAGACGGAGGACCAATAGGGAGTTTTCTTTACTCTCTATCTTCTTTTGTTTTTTGAGCTTATTTTTGGCTAGTTAGCATTGAGGACAATGCTAGCTTTCATTTGATGGGGTAGCCCTATTTTGATGATGTTGGATTGTAAATATGATACTATTTTCGCTTTTATTATGCTTTTTCACTTTTGATATGTATATAATTTTACCAGTTTATTTCACTTTTCGTATTTTGCAACCTTGGTCTGTATATAAAGTTACTTTGTGATGTATATATTTATTCCCTCTTACGTATATTCGTTTAAATCCCCTATTGTACATATTCAGTTTACTTTCTGCATTTTCTTTCATAGCTTCTTACTTCATTTTCGTAGCTTCTTATTTTGAGTTTTGCGTTCAATAAGCTTTTGGTTTTCTTAATGCCACGGTTCTTTCCAAAGGAGGAATTTGTGTGAACTGGGTGGCTCTTCCCGATGATGGATGGCATTACAACCATCTTAAGGGTTTGAGTCTGTTTTTCTTTTTCTTTTTGTGTAAATAGTAGCTAGTGAGTAATAGTGCCTCAAGCAAGCTTCACTTGGGCCTAACACATTTGCCTTTGATCTTATGGTAAAAAACAAATTGGTGTGTATAGGATGGTGACAGTTGTGACCTTGAGACTCTTGTGTTGGCCGATAATCATCAAGTGGTTTTTCGAGACCATTTGTGTTGCTCAAATCTTAGCTAAGGTTGTTGTGGGGCCCCCGACTCTGTCTCTTTAGCAATCCTATAGCTTGTGTGGTGAGAATTTGAATTGCAAGTCCAAGTCCCGTGCCAGTGAGTCTAGAAATTGCCCTGAATGTTTGTCTAGGCGAAATCCTAAGTGTAGTTTGACTTGAGAAGTGATTATAGGCTCTCCTTGATCCGAATGATATCTTGAAAACATCCATATCCTACCAATGATAATATCCCTAGTCAACCCCCTTTGAGCCATTAGCCCTTTTTCTTTCAAAGACCATGATACAAGCCTTTACCCGTTCTAAAAAGACCCTCTCTTGGCACCTGATCTTTCCTTAGCACAAGGCAAAAGCATAAGTTTGGGGGGAGAGGCGAGGAATTCAAGAAAGTGGTAAAAGGTACAAAGAAAGAAAATCAAAAAGACAAAGGATTCAAAGAAAATAAAAAAAGTCAAAAAGAATGAACAATGTAGAAGAAATGAAGGGTTTCAATAAAAGTAAAGAGATGAAAGGCGTGGAAAGTTTAGAAAGGAGAAAAAGGTTTGAAATGAACAAGAAAGAGTGACAGTGTGTCTCTCTAGCCCCTAAGAAAGAAGTAAATGACTCAAAAAGTCAAGAGAATGCGTACCAAAATGAGGCAAATGAAGTGCTTAAGGGAAGATGAAACCTACTTAGACCAAATATTTCCTACCCTGGACCAAAAGCCTTCATTGTATCCCCACAAAAGCCCTATATGATCTTGAGTTGAATGAAGCTGACATTAGTGGTGACTCACATAAGGGGCAAGCTTATGGTACTTACAGCCGGACTTGTGACCTTTCTTTGAGAGAGATGAGTGTGTTTTCCACAATCCTCGTTCTGAGTGCTACAATCTAAAAGTGAGGTCTTGCTTAAGGAAGAGTGAGGAGTATGAGTTTGGGTCCCACAATGACCAAAGTAGTAGAAAGAGTTTCCTTGATGAGTTAAGTCAATTCTTGATGCTTTTGTGTCGCACTAAAATCATGGTGTTTAGAAGGTTGAATATTGTTAATGATTCATTTGAATTGAGGGAAATTGTTAGTCCTAATTGATGCTAGATGAGGCCACTTTAGGTCAGCTGAATTTTCTTGGTTTTATTCTTAAGGAGGTGGGACTTATTTTGTTTGCTTGAGGACAAGCAAAAACTTAAGTTTGGGGGAGTTGTAGGGATTATAGTTTATTTTATACCCCTTTTTGCTTGAGTTTTGGATTAAAAATATATACAAATAATCCCGAAAGCTTACATATTGTGGTTGTCTGCAGTGTTTGGTCAAAAAAGTGACAAGAAGTCAAAACCAGCTCATAAAGGAGTGAAACCTGCACAAGTGCCAAGAACAAGTCAAAGCACCGCTGCACCATAAAATCCACCGCGGCTGCAACAGACCCACCGCGGCCGCGGTCCATTTAGTGCGGTCCGCGGTGGATAAGTTCAGAGAGATGCAATCCTGGAGTTCTAAGCAGTGCGATCCACGGTAGATTCTTCACGGTCGCGGTAGCCTCATCGCGGCCGCAATCCATTTGTTGCGGTCCGCGGAGAGGGGATTCAGAGAGATAGGATTTTGGAAGTTTCAAGACACCACGGTCTGCGTCCATTTGTTGCGGTCCGCGGTGAAGCCACCGCGGCCGCGGTGCATTTTATGCAGTCCGCGGTGGCCAGATTCAGAGACTTAGAAGTGAAGCAAAAAAGCCTCACCGCGGCCGCGGTGCATTTTCTGAGGTTCGCGGTACCTCCGTCAGGGGTATTTTTGTCCAGAAAATTTGGCCTTGTATAAATACTTCTTTTTCAAAATTTTAGGGTATCTTATCTATAGCTGAGCACGTGAAGGCCGTTTTGGACCTATTTTGAGTAACTTTGTAGCTAGTTCAACATTAAATCTTTAAATCTTAGCTTGTAATTATATTATATGGGTTATTCTTCATCTAAATATCTGATTTCTTCTATTATTATGAGTAGCTAGACCCATTAGCTAGGGTTGTGGCTCAACCCTAGTGTGGGTATTTGATGGGTCTTTTGTTTTAAGGCTTTGATGTTTATGGGTGGTTGATATTTGGACTGATTTGTGTTTTCCATGTTAAATTAGTGGTTGCAAACACTAATTTGTGCCTTTTTGATTTGGGCTCTTCTTGAGAGAGAGCTTGAGTCTAGAAAAATCAGTCCAACAAGGAATTGGGGTGTATTCAAGAGATTGATAGCCCCAATTAAAGGGTTAAACCTAGAGATAGTAATACCCGACTTGAGCCTATATTGCTTGCACAATTTCGACACCCAATTGGTCTTGAGAAAGTCAATTAGGGCAAAGTCACTCAAGCTACCGAGAGGTATAGAGTGAGTAGTTTCGTGCATTGGCTATATCGCAATCCCCAGTATAACAACTTTGCCTTAGGCTTTAGAACCCGGCAAGTATTCACCTAGGAGAAGTCACTTCCCTAGTGCCTCGTTAACCATTTAGAAAATCTTACAAGCATTTATACTTAGCTTAATTTTGCACATCATTAGTATAAAATTAGAAGTAACAAACAAATAATTATGATTGGAAGTGTAATCAAGAGCATTACACACTGCTAGTTTAGATATGAATCCAAATGCCAAACATTCTAGCTCCCTGTGGTTCGATCCCGACCTTTTCGGGTAAAAGCTGCATCGACCGCTCTTGCCACTTTGTAGTGGTGTAGGGTTGTACCCGATCAGGCACACTGCCACGATCCACGTGTTAAATTTTAGATATTCACTTTGTGTCCCGCATTGTTAGAGTATCTATGGTAACCGAAGCCCGCAATTAGCTTCTTTTTGTATGCGCATCTCAAGCTTGTAAGGATAAGCAAATTGAGCCCCACACTATCACTCAGCTATCACCATACTCGTCCCGTCGAATTTAGGCTCTGACACCAGTTGTTGGGCTAAATCAATCCAAATATACTCTTAATATGGTATTATATTGTCCGCTTTGGACCTCGTACATACGGTTTTCCTAAAATGTCTCACACCATTAAGAGATCCATACACCTTATATATAGACACCCAAATTTTTCAGCTATCAATATGGGATTTTATTCGCACACCTAACGGATCATTTGCTTGTCAAAACTAAAAGCTAAGTAGTATAATTATGTCCTTTATTATAGACAATAACTTATTCTCATTCATATTGTTTAACTGAAGTATAAAGATAAGTAGTATAATTAGAAGAATTATATCTATAGATCTCCAAAACTTGCGTTTTATAACAATGGCGGAGGCCAAAATATTCAGTCAAATCAAATTAATGATAAGGAGACAATCCAAGGTGTAAAATCAGTGTCACAAACTAGAATCTTTTCTAATCTCTTTATCTCAACCAAATCTAACAGCTAATAATATTTATGAAAGACAAGCTAGGTCGGTGTTCTTTAGTGGGGATTTATTGTAATATTAGGGGTCGTTTGGTACAATGATGGGTTATTCCAGGATATTCAAGGAATTAGTTATCCCACTTTTTATATGGAATAACTAATTTCACCATTTTAGTGTAAAGTTATCTCGGAATTAACCAATACCCCAAATTAAACACAGAATGAAGTTAATCCCAAACTTTATCTCGGAATCATTATCCTTATCCCTTTGGCGGATGTAGAGTCTAGTATATGGTTCCCGGGAACGCAGTAACTTTTGTGTAGATTCTGTATTTCTATTAAAAAATTTACTAAATATTTACAATATATCTAACTGCGAACCCAATTATTATTGTATATTAATTTGAGATTACGACAGGAACCCATAAACAGGGGCGGAGCTAGCCCTCTTCTTACAGGTTCGGCCGAACCCAGTAGCTTTTGTGTAGATTCTGTATTTGTCTTGTGAAATTCGCGGAATATGTACAAATTATTATTTTAGAACCCAGTAATTTAAAAGAGCTAGAATCCCAAACCCACAAACTTCAAATCCTAGCTCCGTCTTTGCCCATAAACTTCAAATTCTGGATCCGCCTTTATTTTATTCCATGTACCAAATGACCCCTTAGAGTTTGTAAAAAAGGGTTGTTAACTTCTACAAAGAAGTTTCTTCACCTTATTTCTCAAGAAAACCACATGTTTGAATGAATGACATTAATAATTTTAAGCTTCTTGCCTATGGGGGACCCCTCTCTCTCTCTTCTTCTTGGCCAAGGAAAGTGTTAAAAACACTTGGTTGACAACTCTAAATTAATATATACTGCTCACAATGGGGGACCTCTCTCTTCTTCTTGGCTAGGCTAAGTATTATTACTAATTCCTTTTGGGATCCCCAAAAAATTACACAAAAGTCAGAAGAGTCCTATTCCAACTTCATTTCAATGTCCATATAACTCCTAACATATTCATAATGGAAAAGGGCCAAAATTGTCCCCCGTCTATTGAATTTAGTACAAAAATATATTTCATTGTATGGAGTACAATGTACATATTAACTGTTTACATAGATCATCTTAGCGTCTTAGGTGTAATTTAAAATTTTCAACCTTAAATTTTAGTGAATCTTCAATTCTTAGCGTCAAATTTGATTTCTGTAGTACAATTGAATTTGAGTTATCTTATTTTGGATTAATGTTGGATAAGTTTGCAACTTTAGAACCATAGGTGAGCCAGTCTGATAATTTCAGTGGTTTTGGAGTTTATCGGAAATTATAATCATAATTGTCATAATAAGAAAATACCAAAAAAAAAAAAAAAACTCATTGAAAAATAAGAAAAGTGATTATACTTTTATCAATGTAAATTGTGAAATGAGTTTCAAAAAATTGTGAAGATGAGTTTCAAGTTTGAAAAAGTGATTTTATTCTTTTTCAATGTAAATAATATTTTTTTCCTCATAAAATTGTAATATTTTTAAAGTGAAATATATATCCAAATACAATTTTAATTTTAGATACCTTTTTCAACTTAACTTCAAAAATTATTTTGATCAATTTCCTGCAACTGTAAGTGTTGTGTCAGCATCAATTTCCTCATTCTATCGACATTAGTTTGCACGTTCTCCATTTATGATACCAATGGCCCCTACCACACCACCATTATATTGAAGTTAAAAAGTGAATTTTAAGTAACACATTTTTCTGTTTGATAAGATTGTAAGCGCATTTCTATAATAACAAATTATAGCCAAATGATATCAAGATTAGCAGCTTAAATCAACAAATTGCAACCTGTCGATAATGTTAAATCTACAGATACAATATGAGTAGCCTTTTCTTTGAAATGATACTCCAAATGATGATGAGTAATTCTTGTAATTTTCAAATGTAAAAATGACTTCACAACCTATTCCTAGCCACTATTGCATTACCATGCTAAACTTTGAGAATTGATTAAGGAAAACAAAAGAATAAAAAGATGTAAAAGTCCTTGCGAATAAAATTAATACGGCGTCCATGATGGATGGTTGACTTGTTTTAGCAAATAAATGTTAAACCAATTAATGATGAGTTAAAGGGTGAATCTCAGTGGAACTTAATAAATTCTAGATAAAATAAAATAAAGCTTTTATGTAGTGAGTACAGTTCAGGAGCATTAAATAACAGACTTAATTTGCTATGATCAACAAAAGCATAAATGTGTAATAAATGTAAGCGATGACAAAGATCACATTGGGAAAGGAACTATCACCCAATGATTATGTGTTCGGGATATTCCTTTTCTCTGACGGCAGCGTGGAAAAACGAGAGATCCAAAAATGTATATGGGATCTTGAGATTTATGGGTAAAGGTTGGACAACATGTGTTTGAACAAATGAATAAGACAACTCTTTCGTATATTCTTCTTTCAACTTTTACAATATGTTCCAGTTCCAAAAAGGCAGATCCTCCTTTTTGTTCCCTATCTCTTCCTATTTATAAGGGACAATCCCCAAAAGTCCTAAAATGTACAGCATAAAGAATATCCAAAAGAATATTCTTTATGATCATTTCTAAACTTAAGTTACCGTTACTATTCTATCTTAGCTGCCCGCTTCTGGCGTCAGCCTTCATGAGGACGACCTTCAGTCGTTGTGTCGTGGTCGACCCCGTCTTTTGTCTTGCTTATCCATTATCGTGGTTACCAAATTTGGACCTATACAGTTAGTCCCTCCGCTTGTTGAGGTCGTAGCCCTGCACGTCCTCGATAAGCGGACATCATTTGTTTTTGTCGTGGGAGAATTTGGCTACTAAATCACGCCGGGTCGACCAAGATCGAGAGAACGACACAACCAGCGGAGTTCTGGCATAGTTACCGTGATGTGATGTCATTGCCCCTCGCATCATCATTACGCATCTTCCCGAGACAGTGTCTGCGTGCTTGTCGCTTTGGTTTTAGTGCCATTGACAATCCTTCGCTTCGATTCTCGCGCCATCTAGCCCTATAAATAGATGAGAGTTTCGTTTTTTCAGAAGTTTCCGCCATTTCCTTCCTTGTATGTACATTATCTTTCTTCCTATTTGTCAATTCTCGTTATCAGCTCTGTTTCTCATCTTCCTGTTTAGTTATCACCTCTTTCTTTAGGTTTAATAGCACACCTTCTGTTGTCGAGATGTCCCGAACCCTTCGCATACGTGAAGAAGTTTCCGACGCCACTCCGTTGTCGGTGGCTCCTCCTTCCGGTGGCGAGGATTTTGTGGTTGAGGAGGGTGAGAGTTTTCCCACCGTAGAAGAGATACTTCCCAGAAACCCCTTTTCTTGAAGCGATTTCCATAAGGAACCCGCTCCTTCTCCCGTTCCGGTGATCTCCGAAACCGGGTCGTCTCATATCGATGAACTCCGATCTACATACCGCATTCCGTCTCACGTCGAGATGGTTCCAGCTGGGGGCGATATCGTGGAGGTCCATAGACCTGGGTACTGTGCTTTTTATGTTATCCTTTCGTAATTGGTTATACTCTCCCTCTCCTTCCGCTGGCGGAGAGGTTCTGTCGATTCTACAACGTCTGCCCGGCACAACTGTCTCTGTATTTGTATAAAACTTTTCTGATGTTGACAAAGTACGCGGAGTTGGCTGGTTGTGAGGTCGACATCCACCACCTATTACATTTGTTTTCACCAAGCTTTTACAGAGGCACCATGATACACCTGCGACATCGCGGGACCAGGGGGCTGATAGTTGGAATGGATGATAGGGCGAGCCATAAATTTTGGCACAAGTACTTTTTTATCAAAACGGAGCACTTGGTGTCGGACCCTTCTGGATTTCCTGAGCAATGGAATTATAATCGTAGGTGTCGATGTCATACGCTTGTTATCTACTTTCATCCTTTTTGATTTTTGTTCATCTGTGATTTTTCTGTGTAACTGAGAGGCGTGCGCCCTTTCCCGTCGTCGGCATTGAGGATTGGGTGGCTTGTGTGTTACCTCACATGGTGGTGATCCGACATTGGGCGGTTTTCTACAAACGCTTTGGACCGAAGGTTTCGTCTAGTAAGTATTACTTTTCACTACTGAAAAATTGGTTTACGGTAACGCATGGAAAACCGTTCCAGTAGGTAGATAAACCGTTGCCGTAGCGATATTGGAACGGTTTACAGACCGTCACATCCGCTCGCATGCCAATAGAGCTATAGGAACGGTTCTTGGAACGGTTTTCATCTCCGTTGCTATAGAGACGTCTATTGCAACGGTTTTCCCTTTCTCTATTGGAACGATTATTCCTTACAATTGGGACGGTTTAAAACCGTTACGATAATGTGTATGCAACGGCTCATAACCGTTACCATATTATCTAATGCAACACTTTCGTAAGCTATTGTTACGGTTATTTATGGATATAACAACGGTCTCTTTAAGCTATTGTAACGGTTGTTTTTGTATCGCTACGGTTTTAAATACCTATTGGAACGATTTAGAGGGCATTTTGGAATGGTTTACCGGATCTATTGAAATGGTTTGCATTCTAATGGAACGCCAGTTGTGTCCTATTGCAACGGTTATGGTAGGCTATTGTAACAGTTTATTTAAAACAGAAATATAGCTCCTATTGTAATATATATATATATATATATATATATATATATATATATATATATATATAAAATTATAATAACACTAATATTTAAATAAATCACAAAATGAAACTATATATTATAATAATACAACTCGTCCAACAGGCTAATAATATCCATAAAAGTAAATGTTCTACCCCGAGTGCATAAGTTCAATACATTTCAAGATAGCAAGTTTCAAAATGTTGACAACAAAAGATTCCTAGAACATTCATCTATAGCAATTTAAATTTCATCTTAAGTAAGGTCTAGATCTTCATTGCCTTCATCTTCTATTTCTTGATCTAGTCCACCTACAAAAGAGGATAAATAAAGTCATTACCTTTCATCTGGAATGCCTAGACTAAATAAATTGATCAAAAAAGAAAAAGAAAATAATGGACATACAAGATGCTAGTCATGTGCCTAGCTCTTCTACAGAAACACATTATCTAGCTTTTTAGACATAAGTATCCTATACCAGCCCAAAAAAAAAATCACTTCATAACTAGACCAAAAAATGCAAGTAACCTAAAAGAAAGCTAGCAAAAAGGAATTCGAAACTTAATTTTAAGATACAATCACAGACTGACAGACATGCAATAAAAAAAACTAAAGATAAGAAGAGGTTACTGGAGTAGAAAGTCTCAACCTCTAAAGATTGATACTCTTAACTTGCAGAATCAGTACCACATTTTTGGTCTACTTGTTTCTTATCAACCTCAAATTTTTCTTTGATTGCTACAAAGTAAATCATTGGCTCGATTAAGCTAAGATAATAGATTAATTACAAAAGAGAAATCTAGAAGCGTCGTTGGACAGAAAGCAAAAGGAAGAACAAGGGATATCTAAAAGACGGAAGAGCATAGAGAAACAAGGTTAGAGAACATCGACAACCCCAAAATTTCCAAAAACTCAGAAAGGCAAACCTTCTAGTGCGCGTCTGAATAAAGCCTCTCGAGTATCATTCAAATAGTAGAACCTAGAATTTGTATGTGGACAATTTGGGTGAAAGAAACTCTATACTGATCTAAAATGAGAACATAATTCTGCAGCTCAGACATGTTATAAACTGAAAATAGAGGCACAATTTTTTCCAATAATAACAGCGTTTAGCAGATATAAGAAAAGACAATAGCTAACGCTCCAGTAGGTATTCTAAAGACGCTAGGTTTACAATTTCCAAATGGTTACACATTCAAATTTCTGGAAAAAAATAACATGAGACAGTAGCTACCATAACAATGAACAAGGAAGATAAAAGGCAGGAAAGTTAGTTAAGTGTCTATGACACTACCATGGCATCCAAACTAACCAGGAGGACATTCTCAATGCAGCAAAAAATAACATGGTTGACACTCTGCACGTTGTTGTAGATGCACAAAGAATGTAATGGTCATCTTTCTTTAGAAGAAGATAATTGGAGAAATTTTCTAAAGAAAGTATATCCTAAACCCCATATTACCTTATCCCTGTTGAAGAAGTTTACAACAAACTTAAGTTGAAATAGAAAGAAGTAAAAGAGGTAGAGAGAACAAACAGTACAAAACGAGAACACATTGGACACCTTATGCACATGAGAATCAAGCTGTTGTAATCAAGCTATCTTTTGGTGCACCAGATTTGCAGGTGGTAAGAAGTTTACTGCCAAAAATTATAGGTATTAAAGGTCATTGTGTTTTAGGTTTACTTGCTCATAGACAAATTTTGCTGCGTTGTGATCAATATGAAGATTTCGTTTGTTCATTATCAAGAGCTGTTAACTACTTTCAACACGCTGGAAAGGAACACCAATTTAGAATTTTTTTCCTGGAGTGTTGGATATAATCCTAAGGAGGAAACATCTAAGGCGGCAGTTTGGATTTCATTTCCAAATCTGTCACCTGACTTGTTTGCAAACAATCCTTTAATGTCCATCGCAGCTGCAGTTGGTAGGCCAATTGCCATTGATAAGGCCACACAATTTAGGTCGCGTCTGAGCTCAGCGAGAGTGAAGGTAATCTTGGATTTGCTGGACAAACATCCAGATAAGGTGAGGCTGCAATACATTGATTCCAAAACTGGAAAGATTGTTGAGGATTTCCAAACAATTGTCTATGATAATTTGCCTACGTATTGCTCCCACTGTAAACATCAAGGACATGAAGAAGGTCAATGTCGTTTGTTAAAAGAAAAGACAATGCAAACTGCTCAAGTTGGTAATGAAACAATCGAAGAAGGTGATCAACCAATAGAAAAGATGCAGGGTGATGCACATGATTTTTTGAATGCCAGGAAACAACAAAAGATTGCTCTGTCCAAAGATGTAGGTATGCTAGTTGATGGTACACTCAAAAGGGTGGCCCACGAGCAGGAGGCAGAATCAATTAAGGAAAAGGGCAACACTAATACTACCTTGAATGGGACTGTTAGTGTTGTGCAGAATGTTGGTGCTACAGGTTTTAGAGGTGCTGTGCAAGTAGAAAAAATTGGTGGAAGCAGGGGTCAAGTTTTTCCTATAGGAGATGCCTCAGCGTGTGTGAATGCATTAAGTCGTGATGATATATCTATCACTGCAGATGGAAAGTTAATGCAACAAAATATGGCTGATCGAGATATAAATTTCAAGGGTGAAGCAGCTGGGCAAAATAATCTGTCGCAAGGGCAGAAAATAGGAGTCGTTTCTAGTTTTGCTGCAATTCCAGTTTCAGCAGCTCTTGCTAGGGTCTCGACGGAATTGAAGAATGGCCAAGCTGGTGCAATTCCAGAAACAAAACATTTGCTCCAGTGTTGAATAAAATAGTTGATCAAATGGTATCTAAGATTGATAAACCTACTGCTGCAAATACAAAATCAGCAGGTTTACTTCACTGCCAGAACTACTATTAGATAAGCAGGAGTCTCAGCCAATTACTATAGGATCTTTATTCATTAAAAATCAAATGGAATCAAAACAATTCAATCCTAAGAATCAAAACTGTAAAACCACAAAAAGCAGCACAACAACAGTCCAACCAAACAGAGGCAACTTAATACCAAACATCATAAACTAGTAAACTACAGCAGTCCAACCAAACACTTGCCAAACAAAAAACTTAATACCACTACCAGTTAACAAATACCACTGCCAACACATAAAGAGCAGCTCAACAAATAAACTTAATGAAAACAACCAACAAGCCAACAAGGCAATCAACAACAAAAAATATCACTATCAAGTGCCAAATACCACAAGGCACATGCCATAAAAGCTGCATCAATGCTATTGCACATAAAAGCTGTCACCATAATACTAGTAAATGCTAGATGCAAATTGCAAATAAGGTCAGAACAATGAAGCCTAATGCAGATTGACCAGAAGTAGAAAGTGCTACAGTAAGAAGTTAGCTAGCTTATGACTTCAGTAAGAAGAATTTGCAACAAAGCACAGCTAATTAGGAGCACCAAAATTTGGTATGTTCCATATTAGTCTCTTCATTCCATTCAGATAAACATGTAGTACAAACATGTAGAGGGCAGGAAACAATACTGGATAACCACTTCACCACGAGCATAACCACAAAATTTTTTCCGATGGACTGGACCCTTCATTTCCCTAAATCATTAACAATAAATATAGACTCAAGGTCTATTGGATTAAAATACTCCAACAGATTCGTCGAATTCTATATTGGTTTCAAACACAAGCATCAAACTATTAGAAAGACAAGATTATTCTTAAATCATAGACATAGAGATAAATATGCAACAAAAAAAGCCTCATAACACAACAATTTTACATGAAAACAATAACTAAGAAAATCCATAAAAAGCAAAAATCCCAAATTCCAGTAATTGTTAAGTCCGAATAAATACGTTTTAATGCTTGTGTCATATGGATTTGAATCATCATTCAATCACACTACATCACTCAATTACTCCCAAAAATAAAATAAAAATCACTAAATCGAGTAAAAAGGAACATTAAAACTGAAATTTTCATCCAAAATCACAACGGTTTATATTAAAAAGAGTTTAAGAAAACTTACAATTATTTATCCCACAGCTATCAGTTGCATTTTCATCCTCGCTAATGGAATCTGCAAGTTACGACTCAACTATTGAGAAGTTACAAAATGAATAAAAGAAGAGCATGCAAAATAAATCAGAAAATTTGCCAGAGTCGAGCGAAAACCTAGAATTAAGGCTCAGTGAGAACAAAGAGTTGTAGTCGAGCTTAATCGAGAAAAAACCCCTAGAATTTTGGTACTTTTAGAAACCATAGAGCTTTGATTAATTGAATAGTTGTTGTTTCTGGTGGAGGAGATAAAGTTTATAGGTGGAGAAAAAAGACAATTGAGGTTATGCTAGTGTTGACGGAGGTTGACAGCGGGATATTGACAGGCGAGACGGAGGTCGATGGCGGATATTGGCGGACGGAGGTTCTGGCGGTACGCTCAAAGGGGATCGGAGAAAGAGGTTAGGGCATGTTACTTAGGAGAATAAAATAAATGGGTTTTTATGAAATGATACTAATTAAAAAAATAATGAAAAAATAGGGGTTCAAAAGCGCGGGTTTGTGAAAATTTTGGGGGCAAAATTTCAGGATGGAAATAACAACCGTTCCGATTGAGTTTTTTTCAAGATCCGTTCCAATAAATGTATTTATTGGAACGGTTAAAATAAACGTTGCAAAAAAAAATACTATGGGAACGGTTTTTACCTAAATACAACGGTTTTATAGCCAAAGTGTGCTGGTATCACCCATGTCATATTGCAAAGGTTAAAACCGTTCCAATAACCTATCTATAGTAACGGTTCTTGAACCGTTACAAAAATATCCGTTGCTATAGACCCATTTTCTGGTAGTGTTTGTTTCGATCTTCGGCTACTTGCCTTCATTTATTGATACGAGCTTTGTGGTGTTAGGTCGACGGGTTTCCAAAAAGAAGGCTCCAGTGCCGTTATTTCGCCAGGCCATTGCATCGGCAGGGATGCAATTTACTTTGGCCGAGTCCGCTCGCGGAGGTCGTACTAAACTTTATCAACAAGGGACCCCCCTCCTCGGGATGTTGTTGTGGGGACGAGATCTCTTCCCGGCATGTCTACCACCTCGTAGATGAGTCTTCCAACGGGGAGGAGTCACCGTCGAGAAAGAGGAGGAGGGTGGAGCTCGCGAAGGCTGTTGCTACCGGTGTTGGAAAGAAGAAGGTCGTAGCTTCGAGAGTGGCGTCCTCGCCTACGTTGGATGCAGGGGCCATTTTTATGGCGGATGCTATTACGGCGGGGAGGTAGCCTAGGTCCTAGGGGACATGCCAAGGCGTGGAACCTGTACGGGCAGCCGAAGGTGGCGCGTCGTCGGCTGTTGGAGGGGATGGAGCGGTGCCCGCGGAGGACGATGGTTCAAGCTCGGACATCGATCCCGAAGAGGTGCGGGCCTTTTTGGAGAGAAATACCCGCGTGGAGGTGAGGACGGAGGGTCCTAACCGACACGAAATCGTTTCCGTGGGTTACGATCTTTTGGCGAACTCTGAGCAAGCTGTGTCGGCCTTTGCTCCCTTGTGTGCTGCTTCTGAGAACGCGGCTCTTCAGGCGATAAGTGACGCGGAGCTATCACGGAGTATTTCTGGCATGGCTTTGCAAGTAAGTGTTTTTTCTTTTCCTGTTAGGACTTGTTTCGCATACGTAATCTACTTATGCTGACTTTCTTTCCTCTACATGTTAGACCTCATAATGGAGATCGAGCGCGACCGGAGGGATGAGCGAAGGACGACCGTTTTTAAGAAGGTTGCCTCCAAGTACAAGGAGTACCGCACCAAGCACCGTGCGTTGGACGATGTCTTCACTCAAGATAGTGACTTTCAGCTGTTTTGCGATGGGCTTAAGCAGAAAGAGGAAGAGTTGGCGCAGAAAGTTGAAGAGCTGTAAGAGCGGGATGATGAGCTGATGAAGGCCATAGGTCGATGCAGTGAACTTGAGGCGGCTCTTAAGGCCAAGGATGATGAGCTCGAGGTAAGCAAGGGAGTGATGGCCGAGAACGCCGATCCTCAGGCACGGGTGACCACCTTAACTGCTGAGCTTGGGTGAAGGGAAGCGGAGGCCATCGATCTGAGGGGTGAGTTGAGCGTTAAGGTTGATGAATTGGCCCGTGCCGAAAAGGACAGGGTGGCTGCCGTATATGAAGTAGCAGCCCTGGACGATGCCCTCCGTGTTTGTAGATCTGAAAGGGATAATGAGGTGGAGACGTCGGTGCTCAAGGTGGCAAGGTTAGAAAAGCGGATCCAAGATCTGGAGGCGGAGTTGTCCGGATTGAACGAACAGGTTTTATCTTTGAAGGCAGAGGAAGTGCGGCGGCAGTCGCAGCCATCCACGTCTCATACTTCCGTTGATCTCGTCGTGCCGCGGGAGTTGTATGAGATGTGGGTTCATGCCGAGGCTCAGCTTGATGTGTACAAGTCCCTGAGGGCTAACGGGAAGGTTTCCGAGGCAGAACTCGAGGGTGTTCGTGTCAAAGCACGTGCAGCCCGTGAAGCCTGTGGTTATGATCCCAGTATGCCTGGAGGGGACGATGTCGATGATGATGCGGACAGGCTCGCCTCCGATTCTTGGTACAACGAGGAGTATGCCGCGGGGGATGACGCGGCGTAGTGCCGTTGTGTTTATTTAGTTTTGCTTTGTTATTTTTGTGAGGGCGTCTTTGAGCCCTTTGTAAAAAGATTTTGTAATATAATAGTTGTAATGGAATGATTATCTTTTGCTATGTACCTCCGAATTGTTATTTTCATTTGCTTTTCGGCCCTGGCTTTTCGGCTGCTTGTGTGTAATATTTTGGCGTAGTCAATTGTAGATCTCAGTAATTTGAGCAAGGTCGAGTGTAAACTAATTCGAGCGAGATCGAATGTTAAGTGAATCGAGTGAGGTCGAATGTTAAGTAATTCGAGCGAGGTCGAATGTTAAGTGATTCGAGCGAGGTCGGATGTTATGTAATTTGAGCGAGGTCGGATGTTAAGTAATTCGAGCGAGGTCGGATGTTAAGTAATTCGAGCGAGGTCGGATGTTAAGTAATTCGAGCGAGGTCGAACGTTGAGTAATTCGAAGGAGGTCGAATATTAAGTGATTCGAGCGAGGTCGAATGTTAAGTGATTCGAGCGAGGTCGAATGTTAAGTAATTCGAGCAAGGTCGAACGTTAGGTAATTCGAGCAAGTTCGAATGTTAGATGCAAAAAACGATGGAGAGTAAAATGTTGCTTTATTTCACTCATTGGAGAATATCTTGGTAGAGAGTACAAAATGCTGCTTTATTTCATTCACTGGAGAATACTATACATGTCCGTTTCATACATATATTGGAGAAGTTTCCATGTATCTAGTCCCTTCATCGTTCGGCCTTGAGAAGCAATCGGCAGGCGGGGCGATGAATTATACTTTAAACTTCGAGACGTCCCCTTCGCCGCCTCGTTAAAAACCTCCCCGAGAAAACCCAACTGGGACAAAACCCGGGTGAGGGAAAAAGAGTACGACTCGAGGGGCGTCCTTTTTCAAAAGTTGAAGTATTTGAGGTGGGCGACATTCCAATTGTTTTGTAGTAGTTTTCCTTCCATTGTTTCTAGTTGGAATGCTCCCTTGCTTGCTGCTGCTGTGATTTTGTATGGCATGTCCCAATTGGTTCCTAATTTGCCTTCTTTCGGGTCTTTGCTCGCTTGCGTTTTGTCTTTGAGAACATAGTCTCCGACTCCGACTTTGAGTGGTCGTATTTTGGCCTTCCTGTTGTAGTACCTTTCTACTTGTTGTTTTTGGGCTACCATTCTTACGTAAGCCATGTCTCTTCGTTCTTCTACCTCGTCGAGGTCTTGTTCTCTGTTCTCGTCATTGTTTTGTCCGCTTTCATTGGAGTATCTCAGGCTAGGCTCTCCGACCTCAACAGGTATCATGGCGTCAGTCCCGTAGACTAGTGAATATGGCATTTCGCCTGTGCTTGTTTTCGGCGTGGTGCGGTAAGCCCATAGTACCTCTGGTAGCGATTCCGGCCATAACCCTTTAGCGTCCTCGAGCTTTTTCTTTAAGATGTTCAGTATTGTCTTGTTGGAGGATTTGGCCTGACTGTTGCCGGCAGGATGGTATGGCGTGGAGAGTATTCTCTTGATGCGCCATTTTTTGAAGAACTCGATGGTCTTTTTCCCGGTGAATTGGGGTCCATTGTCACAGCTGGTTTCTTTAGGGATGCCAAAACGGCATATGATGTTCTTCCATATGAAGGTGATGACTTCCTGTTCGCGTATTTGGGTGAGCGCACCTGCTTCCACCCATTTGGAAAAGTAGTCAGTCAAAACTAAAAGGAAACGTATCTTACCTCGCCCTGCTGGGAGGGGTCCGACAATGTCCATTCCCCATTTGATGAACGACCATGGCGAAGTGACAGAGTGGAGGTGTTCGCCCGCTTGATGTATCACAGGTGCGTATTTTTGGCACTGCTCATATCTCTTGACATAATCTGCGGCTTCCTTTTTCATAGTGGGCCAGTAATATCCTGCCCAAATGATGCATCTGATGAGGGCTCTGTTGCCTGTATGAGCACCGCAATGACCTTCGTGTACTTCTTCGAGCACGCACCTTGTTTGATTCGGCCCTAGGCATTTCACCAAGGGGCCCACGAACGTTCTCTTGTATAGGCCGTGATTTATGATGCTGTACCTGGCCGCTTGCATTCGAAGCTTTTTGGCTTCCTTTTTGTCTTGTGGGAGTACTCCCTCTTGTAAATACGTCATGATGTGGTTGCGCCAGTCCCAAGTCAAATTTATAGAGTGTACCTCAAGTTTATCTATTGACGAGTGGAGGAGGGTGACCACATTCTCCTTAGTGATATTTTTGGTAGCTGCTGCTAATTTGGCGAGGCCATCTGCCTCGATGTTTTGCGCTCGAGGTATTTGGTCGAGTTGACATTCATTGAATTCTGGCAGTAGTTTATGAATTTCTGCCTGGTACTTTTGTAGCCTTTGCTCTTTGATTTCGAAAGCCCTGTAACTTGGTTGACGATGAGTTACGAGTCGCATCTGAGGACGACCCGTCGTGTGACATATTTGAGAGCTAGTTTTAATCCTGCAATTATGGCCTCATACTCGGCCTCATTGTTAGTCATATCGGGGCACCGTATGGATTAGCGTATAACTTTGCCTGTTGGGACTTCGAGTACGAGTCCCAGTCCTGATCCCGATGCGTTGGATGCGCCGTCGGTGTAAAGGACCCAAAGGTCGGGTTGCCCAAGGAAAGTGCGAGAAGCTTCTTGCTCGGCCTCGGGCATTATTTTGGCACTGAAATCGGCGACGAAATCGGCGAGTACCTGCGATTTTATTGCTGTCCTCGGCTGATATGTTATATCATGCTCGCTCAATTCTATGGCACTTATCCAGTCTTCCCGACCGTTTGGGTCTATGTAGGATGCTCTACAGGGGTAAGGTCGTTACTACCGATATGGGATGGCACTGAAAGTAGGGTCTAAGCTTTCTTGAAGCTATGACCAGTGCTAAAGCCAATTTTTCGAGGTGAGGGTACCTCGTTTCGGCATCGACCAGGGTTTTGCTAATATAATAAATTGGAGACTGCGTACCTTTGTCTTCGCGGACCAATACCGCGCTTATCGCAACTTTTGAGACGGCCAGGTAGATTAGGAGGCGCTCGCCGGGTTCTACTTTGGCGAGCAGTGGAGGCGAGGACAAGTATGCCTTTAATTCCCTCAAGGCCTCGACGCATTCCGAATTCCATTGGAGCCTGTTGTCTTTTTTCAACACGTTGAAGAATTTATGGCACTTGTCGGATGACCGTGAGATAAATCTCGACAGGGCGGCTATACGGCCAGTCAGTTTTTGTACCTGTTTCTTACTGGTCAACACTTCAGGTATCCCTTAAATGGCTTTGATCTGGTCTGGATTGACTTCGATGCCTCTTTGTGATACCAAGAAATCGAGAAATTTGCCTGAGGTTACGCTGAAGGCACATTTTTCGGGGTTCAGTTTCATGCCGTACCGTCTTAATATACCGAAGGCCTCTTTAAGGTGGTAGATGTGATCCTCTTTCCTTTTTGACTTGACCAGCATGTCGTCGATGTAGACTTCCATTGTCTTGCCGAGTTGGTCTTTGAACATCTTGGTGACCAACCTTTGGTACGTTGCTCCTGCATTCTTTAACCCAAACGGCATGACTCTGTAACAGTACGTCCCCTGATGGGTGATGAAAGTAGTTTTCTCCCGACCCTCCTCCTCCATGAGGATTTGGTTGTAACCTGAGTAGGCGTCTAAGAAGCTTAACAATTCGTGCCCTGCCGTTGCATCGATGAGCTAGTCGATGTGAGGCAAGGGGAAGGAGTCTTTTGGGCATGCTTTGTTCAGGTCTGTGAAATCTACACACATCCGCCATTTCCCGTTTTTCATTTTTACCATGACCACACTGGCGACCCATTGTGCATATTTTGATTCCCGGATGGAACCGTTGGCGAGTAGCTTATCTACTTCATCACTGACAGCCTTGTTGATTGCGGCATTGAATTTTCTCCTTATTTGCCGCACTGGTGGATAAAGTGGGTCGACATTCAGCTTGTGGGTGGCAACATCTTTTGGGATGCCTAGCATATCTGCATGGGAGAAAGCGAACAAATCGGCGTTATCAATTAAAAACTTGTGAGATTTACCTGGTTCTGAGAGTTTGTGTCCGATGTAAGCCTTTTTGTTGACGTCGCTGCTATCTAGTTGGACGGGATCAAGATCTTCTATCGCTGATTCAGCAGCTTCCACGGTGTCGGGGTCCCTGATGACGTCTGTCAGCACGTCGGGTCCGATCCCCAACTTTGGTGATTGCTATGCTTCCGAGTCTACTCCTTTTAGCTGTTGGGTGTATGTGCAATCTTGGGCGATGCGATAGCCTTCTTGGGCGGTGCGTGGCTCGCCTCGGATGCTGAATATCCCCTATGGAGTAGGGGAACTTTATTACTTGGTAGAGGCTTGACGGTATGGCTCTCATGGCATGAATCACGGCCGCCCTATGATGGCGTTGTAAGCTGTATCCTGGTTCATGATGTGGAATGTTGTTTCCAGGGTGACCCCCCGGCCAAAACGGGCAGCGTTATCTCCCCGGAGGTTCGCTCAACTGCGTTATTAAAACCTGTTAGTGTTATGCAATGCGGTACGACCTTGTCTTCGAGTCTCATTTGTATGAGGACTCGAGGGTGGATAATACACGCACCACTTCCATCGTCTACCATTACTCTTTTCACATTAGTATCTGAAATACATAAAGTAATAACAAGAGCATCGAAATGAGGGAAAGTCAAACCGTCAGTATCTGACTTATCAAAGATGATACTGTCTCCGAAGTCGTCGTACCGTTCGTGAGTGATCGACCACTTGAGTTTGTGTGTGGTAGTGAACTTCACATGGTTGACCGCTGCTTCATCGCCTCCGGTGACGATCATTTGGATGGTGCGAGCGGGGGAGGGCGGCTTTGGAGGTCCCTGGTGTTGTTCTTGTCCGCGGCCGAAGTTGGCTCGTCGCTCATTAGTTCCCTCAGGTGCCCTTAGTTCAGCATGTTTACTACCTCTTGCCGTAGAGCTATACAGTCCTCAGTTTTCTGACCCCGCTCCTGGTGGAATTCACAAAGGACGTTCGACTTTCGTGTACTTTGGTCGGACTTCATTTTTTGTGGCCATTTCACCGTTGTGCCAAGCTTCTCTAATGCGTACACTATTTCTTAAGGGGAGACACAAAAATTGTGAGCGGATAAGAGTGGAGGCTTACCTCTTTCGTTTCGTTGAGTCCTTGTTTGCGGCCTGGGCGCCCTTCCGCCTGTCGGGGAGACGGTGGGACGGCTATTTCGACGTAGGGCTGATGTCTTTCTCGGTTGAGACGGGGACCTGGTTTATCTCTCCGACCATCGTTACGATGATCTTTTCTCGATTCTGTTTGAACTGATGCCAGCCGTTGAGTTGGGGCGTTAAGGTCGTCCTCGTCAGCTCTTACCTCGGCGCAATAGGCATTGTGGATTTCTTCCCAAGTGGTGGGAGGGTATTTCATGAGCCTGCTTAGTAGCTTTCTGGTTGCTCTCAACCCGTTCCTATTCAACCCGTTCTGGTAAGTCGCTACTGCCATCCCTTCCGATATATTTGGTATGCTCATTCTCACTCTGTTAAACCGGGCGAGGAAGTCTCTAAGTTCCTCGCCAGGCGATTGCCTGTCGGTGAATATGTCGTTCACCCTAGCTTCCGCCTTTTTAGCCCCTGCATGGGCAGTGACGAACTTGTCGGCCATTTACTCGAACGTTACTATTGACCGCGCCGTCAGTTTTGAATACCAGTTTAAGGCTCCCCCGGTCAAGGTTTCGCCGAACTTGTTCAGTAGTACTAACGGTACTTGCTCCTTTGAAAGGTCGTTGCCTTTTACCGCTGTGACGTAATGGATGATGTGATCTTTGGGGTCTGTAGTACCATCGTATATCTTCAGGTAAGGTGGCATTTTTGAAGGTTTTGGGAATGGCATGTGGAGCCGCTTCCTCGCAGTACGGTTGTTCAACGAACTGACCAACGTCTCGTTTTGGTAGTAGCTTTGGGTTACCCGGTATCTTGTCGACCCTTTCTTGATGTTCCCTCATCTGGTCGCGGAGTTCCTTGTTTTCGTTTTCCTTTTCTTCCATCTTCTTCAGGATGGCTGCGAGTGCATCATTACCTGCATCAACAGAGGTGTAAGTGATACCTGTTTGAGGGATGGGCTGCTCGCCAGTGATCGCAGCGGTGTCTGTTTGCGCGGTATTTCCGCTCTCCCTTTGAATAGGTTTGTCGAGCATGTTGTTTAGAGTGCTTGTCAGCCACTCTTCCAGTAATTTCTTCACTGCTGATGGTGATTCCTCAGCTGTAGACGTGGAAGCTCCCCTTTCGCATGAAACTGTTACGCTTTCGTGAAAGGGAGGCGAAGCACTCCGCCTGGGCGTGGCGTTTGGTATCACGTTCTCGTTGTCTCCCCTGCCATCTTCGTTGATGGTGTTTAGAAGGTTGGCAGTGACGCCTGCTATCGCTTTCAGTCTTGCATCTCCTTTTCCTGCCATTATCAGTTAGTGCAAACGAAGAAAAGATGTTTTTTTTACCTAGAAAAAACTATAGTTTCAACTAAAACCTCCCCACAGACGGCGCCAAATTGTTTGAGCAAATAAATGCTAAACCAATTAATGATGAGTTAAAGGGTGAATCTCAGTTGAGCTTAATAAATTCTAGATAAAATAAAATAAAGCTTTTATGTAGTGAATAGAGTTCAGGAGCATTAAATAACAGACTTAATTTGCTATGATCAACAAAAGCATAAATGTGTAATAAATGTAAGCGATGACAAAGATCACAATGGGAAAGGAACTATCACCCAATGATTATGTGTCTGGGATATTCCTTTTCTCTGACGGCGTCGTGGAAAAACGAGAGATCCAAAAATGTATATGGGATCTTGAGATTTATGGGTAAAGGTTGAACAACATGTGTTTGAACAAATGAATAAGACAACTCTTTCGTATATTCTTCTTTCAACTTTTACAATATGTTCCAGTTCCAAAAAGGCAGATTTCCCTTTTTGTTCCCTATCTCTTCCTATTTATAAAGGACATTCCCCAAAAGCCCTAAAAGTACAGCATAAAGAATATCCAAAAGAATATTCTTTATGTTAATTTCTAAACTTAAGTTACCGTTACTATTCTATCTTAGCTGTCCGGTTCTGGCGTCAGCCTTCATGAGGACGACCTTCAGTCGTTGTGTCGTGGTCGACCCCGTCTTTTGTCTTGCTTATCCGTTATCGTGGTTACCAAATTTGGACCTATACAAAACTGACAAGGGCGGGTCAAAGAGAAAGATTGACAAGCTTCGTAGTTCTAGGCTGACATGCTTAATTACGAAGGAGTGTAAATGATAACTTAGGTGAATTACATATTATAATAAGATATATATCTTATTATATATATATATATATATATATATATATATATATATATATATATATATATATATATATATATATTATTTTTGGGAACAACTAAAAATATATATTTTTCATAGACAGGGGCAAAGCTATGTTGGTCCAAGGGTGGTCAGCTGACCACCCTTCGCCGAAAATTCTATTACATATAAGGTAAAATATTACTTGTTATTGATTAAAAACAGACTTTGAACACCCTTGCATAACCAACTGAAAAGGTTTCCCTTTGCCACTGCTCATAGATGTTGCATTGTGGCATAACCGGAAGAAGCCCTATTAACTTGAAAGTGTGTAATATTGTGAAAAAAATACTTATAATTCGCGTAAATATTCAAAAATATATTTTTAGCCCATAAAATTTTTAGTCAAGAGCACTAGTAAAACCTCAAATAGTCAAATTTAGTGCCTTTAAACTGCTCCCTGATTTACATAATTTATATCATTTCCAAGGATAATCTTCCAATTTTCAATGTCGAAGTGTTAAACTTTGATTTACTGTGGACGTTGTAAATGTCGCAAAAAGTTGGGTTTTAAAATAATTCTAATGATCAACATCATGTGATAGTGTTATTAAAAAATAATGCAATTTAAAGTTTTTTCTAGAAGCAGTATTCTCTTTGCAAATATCATTGCACTTTTGACCCCCCAACAAAATAACTTTTTTCAAACCGATCGATAGATCAAATTTACCTAGACGCATTGGTGGCCGATTGACAAATACGTCGTTGTAAATATTCAAACATATAATGTTTTTTGCACTATTTTTGCACCAACTTTGTGCAACCAACGCTACCAAATATATTACGAAGAATAGTAGTACTACTTTCTTGTTTGGGGTTTATCGTACAAAGAAGTGAAGAATTAAGGAAGCAAGAGAGAATGCAGTACACTTTTTCTGATTTTCCGTCGCATATTCGGTATTTATATTGAGGCCCGAATGAATCTGGTTTCGCACCAGAAAATTTCAGATTGGGATAAAGCGCTCCCAAACAAAGTACACTTTTTTTTGGTTTTTTATTCAGTATTCGGGCTCGTATTGAGACCCGACTAAATCTGGATTTGCGCCGGAAAGTCCCACATTAGGAGGTAAACCGCTCCCTAATAAAGGTGACTCCACGTTCAGAGCTCGAACCCGAAACCTTTAATTAATGATGAAATAATACTTATCACTCCACACGACTCTTTTTAGTGAGCGCAGTAGTACACTTTGTTTGATTATTTTGCCCTTGTTTCAATCTTTCTTCCTACTTCTTTCTTTTTCGTGCTATAATTCTACATTGGGTTTGTTGAGAACTTCAAAAATAATAAACCTACTCCCTTATAAGAGAGAAAAATAAAAAATAAAAAAAGTAAGAAAATAGTTTTTCTTTCATTTCATGTTGGCTGGTCTCTTTTGTAAAATGGGGTTGGTTATTTTGCTAAATTGAAACCTTCCTCTTCCTTTGTAATTTTTTTTTTGTCTTGCAAGAATATTAAATTTAATTATGAGAATATTTCACTCAACTACATAATTCGTCGCTTGCGAAAAAATATTACTATTAACTTCGTAAATCTAGCTATATGAATTACGTTAATCAAGTCATTACAAGTAGTAAATCACATATACATTATTGTCATTTTGGTTGTGGAAAAATCTCAAAGAACAAATAATATGACGTTAGAGAAATCCCATAGGGATAATTCCTTAAATTAAAAGCCAAATATATACGCCATCTTCAACGTTAAAATGAACAAACTACAGCTAAATAATTATCTTTTTTTTGGTTCTTCACCTAAAAATATTTGTGAAAAAAGAAAAGGGAAAACCCACATAAATAGCCCTCGTAATCTTGTCCAATTGGTGATATGGCAAATTATAATAACCAAGTCAAAGAAAATTTTGTTTAAATTAATTGGTCTATGCCAAAAAAAAAAAAATTGTTAATTAATTTGATAAGGAGTATTAGCCACAAATTAAGATGACATAGATTTGACCCGTTTCGTTTGTTTTATTTGTTGCATTGTCATGGTATATCGCTGTGAATCTTAAAATGCTTCATTCTAATATTTAAAACTTGTTGTTTTTTAAAATCTTTTTAGGAACATATACGATGACATGATACTTCTTCCGTTCATTTGTTTTTTAAAATCTTTTTAGGAACATATACGATGACATAATACTTCTTCCGTTCATTTTTACTTGGCATATTTTGACTTTTTACGCCTCTTAAAAAATAATAAATGAAGTGCATAATTTATCATAATGCCCATATTAATTGATGCATATTTTATTGGATTTGAGAAAATGATTTGAAATGAGTAATAAATACTGTGAGTATAACAGGAAAAAAAATTTGCCTTCTCTTAATATATGCGTAAAGTGACAAGTAAAAATAAAAATCTATTTTTAGTATATATGCCAAGTAAAAGTGAACGAAGGGAGTATTAAATAGAGTGATAATACTACTCACTCCGTCACTTTTACTTGTCCAGTATTTTAAAAATAAATTTTCATTTTTACTTGTCCCTTTTAGCATATCAAGAGAAAAAAATTTCTTTTTTCCTGTTATATCCACAATATTAATTACTCATTTCAAATCATTTTCTCAAATCCATTAAAAATATGCATTAATAAATATGTGTATCATGGTATATTATACACTTTATTTATTATTTCTTAAGGGGTGTGCAAAGTCCATAGTGGACAAATAAAAGTGAACGGATGGAGTATTATCTAACATCATGTACCACCACAACTTTTGATATTTAAATAAAAATTTACGTAAATATTCTCTTTGTTTTCATTTAGTTGTTAGGATTAGGTTCTACATGCCCATTAAGAAAAATATTAATGAGAAGAGTAATTTGACTAAATTATCCTTAATTAATTCTTTAATGTTTGCCAATTTACGTGCTTCTTAATTGTAGAAGTAACAATTAATATTAAAGGTAAAGTTGAAAAATAATAAATAATTTTCTCTTAATTTTATAAATGACAAGTATTTTAAGAATAACTATTTTTAGTATACATAACAATAACAACTAAATGAGAACGAATAGAGTAATTTTTACATGTTTTATATTTATTGAATTACCCCATACATCGTGTGCACGTAGTTAATATATGCTATATTAACCTTTTACATAAACTTTTACTCCCTTCGGTCCACTATAATTGATTTTTTTTTATTGCTTTTACACATATTAAGGAATTTATCTCTTAGCATTAATTAACAATGAAACTGACCATATTAACCTTAATTTATTCATTGGAAATATAACAAATACTCTTAGTCTCTTTACTCCAAGGGTAACTTTGGAAAAAAATAGTTAATTCTTTTTTGATATCTGAAAGATATCAAATATTGTGAATTATAAAATAAAAAAAAAGCCAAAAAATTAATTAAATTGTCAAGAGATAGCATTAAACTACATATATAGTAATTAATTTATGGTTAAATTGTTATTCCCTTGTAGCAACCCAACACTCGGCAATCCTGATCCCACATTCATGTATCCATCCATGTCTTTCACATACATACACATACATTC
Source organism: Nicotiana attenuata (assembly GCF_001879085.1). Taxonomy (NCBI): domain Eukaryota; kingdom Viridiplantae; phylum Streptophyta; class Magnoliopsida; order Solanales; family Solanaceae; genus Nicotiana; species Nicotiana attenuata. Next base: position 123,413 of record NW_017672249.1, on the reverse strand, counting down.
ATCTCCCTACCCACCCCCTCCCCTTTCCAACCCCCAACC
>NW_017672249.1:73012-123354 GCF_001879085.1 Nicotiana attenuata | reverse complement strand
CCACAGCCAAATAAAAAAGAAACAAATAAATAGTCCAGAAGTGGGGGCTTCCTAATATTTTAAAGTAGAAAAATGGCGTGCCTTGTGCCTTAGAAAAATTATGTGAATTAATTTGAAACAGTAGCAAAAGCTGATCTCATCAATTACAATTGACTCCAACACAATATTTTTCTATATATTCTCTCATTTGCCTCCATTTCTTCTCTTCAAACCATTCCCTTTAATTCCTTTCCTTACTTCTCTATTATCTCTTCAATATTTCTAACACTTCAATATCTCTTAAAATTCTCTTCTTATAATGGGTGAGGTAAATTCATACTTCTCTATCTTAAAAACCCTTTAAATTCTTTCACAAAAATTCTCAGTTTAATTCCAATTTCATTCATAATACTCAAAGTTTTGATTTTTTATTTTCTTTTTTGGGTTTCAGAAAAAAGAAGAAACTAAAGCAGAAGGAGGAGAAAAGAAGAATGACGCCGGCGGCGACAAAAAGTCCGGCGGTGAAGCCGCCGGTGGAAAAAAGGACGACGGCCCTACCGCAATAATATTAAAGCTTGACTTGCATTGTGAAGGTTGTGCCAAAAAAGTCAAACGTTCAATTCGCCATTTTGAAGGTAATTATTAACAAAATGATATACAAAACAATATTCATTACATCACTAATTAATCTCTTTCGTTTAGAACTTGGAAATTAAACCATTTACTGATAATGGTTTGAATTTTCAATTTGTTTAAAATATTAGTGAAATTTTAGTTTGTTCCTTGTATTCGCCGGCACATAGTACTTTTCGTTTTTGTCAAGGAACTATCATTGGTAGATCCGCATTTAACGTTCAAATTTTACTAGCAAAATTTTTCATCTTTTCTCTTTGAAAATATTATATCATTAATTAAGAATCACAATTCAAATTTTTGTATACCAATAACGTAAAACTATTATAGCAATATGCTCAGTGAAATCTCATAAGACAATCTGTACACAGACTTATCCCTATGTCGTAGAGGTAGAAAGGCTGTTCCGAAGACCCTCAGCAATAGCGTAAACCATTATCATTCTATTTTTCTTTATCATATTAAACTTTGATATGAAAAATAAGTATATTTTTATTGCTAAATTTTGCTTGTGTAAAAAGTTAATTTACTGTCAGTTCATAAAACTTAAACTCTTCGAATTAATGATTTTTTTTGGTTGAAAATGAAGGTGTAAATGACGTAAAGGCAGATTGTGGCAGTGGGAAATTGACGGTGAAAGGGAACGTGGACCCCACATGGCTAAGAGAAAAAGTAGAAAGCAAAACAAAGAAGAAGGTGGAGCTTGTTTCTCCTCAGCCGAAGAAGGACGGCGGCGGCAGTGGCGGAGATAAAAAGTCCGATGAGAAAAAGCCTGAGGAAAAAAAGGCTGAGGAGAAAAATCCTGAAGATAAGAAGCCTAAAGAGGTAATTTCACTTTTCTCCCACGTACTGCTTTTCCAGTTTCCTTTTAAACTAAAGAGTTAGTAACTGATGCTATTAATTAATTAATAATTTTAATGTTTAATTCAATTTGGTATTATTAGTTAAACTATTTCTGATTATTTTTTGTTCCTTTTTTTTTTTTTTTTTATGTTTAGCCACAAGGTAGTACAGTGGTGTTGAAGATTCGGTTGCATTGTGACGGGTGTGCGCACAAAATAAAGCGAATTATAAAGAAAATTGATGGTAAGATAAACAACTATGTTGAATTAATTTATTGTCAATTAATTGTTTTATTATTAATATAAAAGTAATTCAATTATTTATAAAAAATTAGGTATGGCATGCAATCACCTTCTGAATTTTTTAAATAATTATTACAGAAGTTGTAGGAATTATTCCCTTAATATGAGAATCATGCTGTTTATGGTGATTGACATTTTTTTTTTATAATTATTTACTTTTTTCTTGACAGGGGTAGAAGAAGTCAAAGTAGATTCGGAAAAAGATTTGGTTACGGTAAAGGGAACAATGGACTTAAAAGAGCTAATTCCTTATTTGAAAGATAAATTAAAACGAAATGTAGAAATTGTTCCACCAAAAAAAGATGATGGAGGTGGTGAAAAGAAAGGCAAAGAAAGCGGCGGTGACGGCGGCGGTGGCGAAGAGAAGAAAGAAAAAGAAGGCAGTGGCAGTGGCGGTGGGGGAGAGAAAAAAGAAGGAGGTAGTGGCGAAGACAAGAAGGAGAAAAAAGAGGGTGAACCAAAAGCAGAAGGAAGTAAAAGTGTAGAGACAAAAGCCGAAGTGAATAAAATGGAATACTATGGTTATAATCCACAAACACATTATGCAATGCCTATGTACAATCAAAGTTATATGAACCAAGACTATGGTGTAACAATGTATGATCATGGTTATAATGCTCATACGGGCTATGTCATGGAGTATGGCCACCACCCGTCATCATACGTGCCGCCATCACCACCACCAACATACTTGAACAACGCACCTCAAATGTTCAGTGACGAAAATCCTAACGGTTGTTCAGTCATGTGATATAAACAACCATGCGTTACATCGTCTCATTGAGGGAGAGAGTTCAAGAAAATTTGTAAATACATAAAATATACAGTCTCAAGGGAACGTTTCAATAACTAAGAGAACACAATGAACAGTAGTTTCACTGGTTCAAATGAGAAATTTTCTCTACTTTGTGTTACATGTGTGAAAAGAATCACATATGAGGACCCACTTGTGAGATCACATTGTATATTATCGTTGTATACGATATAGTATATATGAGGACATAGTTTCCTTTAGGGAAATGTCAATAGGATAGAGAAGAATGGTTAAACCGCCGGCCGGTTTAATTAGGTTATTATATAATTAGGTTTATCTTTTGACTTGTATGTTATTAGCTAGTAATAATATACTTATTCAATTTTGTGCCCATATATATAATTTTCTTTAATTGTCTTTATTTATTTTTAACATTATCCCATTGTGTACATGTAAGCATTCATGCCTTAACCTATGGTGGGTAATAGACCCACTTGGCACACGAATATTAATAACTATTTTAATAATATGAATATTTGTTTTGTTCAAAAATTAAATTGTTAGATTTGGTAAATAAGGATATGAAAATATGGTTTCCAGTCACATCTTACGTTTATGGTAATGGTAGTTGGATTAGCACCATCAACAAATTAGACAAAATTAAATGTAATAGAAAAAGTATTGTCCTCAAATGATACTGTTGAACTCGAAGTCTCAACGTATATTATATTAGAACTAATTTAAATTCATGGAGGAGAAGTACTTGATAAAATTTTCCTTCCAAAGTGTCTTAATGTGACAATTGTACGTGAATAATAATTTAACTAATATACGGAGACAATTATACGTATATTTTTATTGGCAAAATACATAAATCGTCCCTTGAAGTTGTCCTCAACGGTCAAACAAACACTTTAAGTGACCCATTTACCAATTTGACACTTCAAGTGCCTATTAAATACATCTCGTAGACACTTCACGCTGACATGGCAAGTTACGTGTATTTTAGTTACATTTGAGCGCGCTAGTTTTTCATCAGACTTCTTCTTTCTTGCTTTTAGAGTGGGTCCCACGGTATATTATCAATTTTATAATATCAAAATATTTTTTGGGCATTGATCTGAAACCCAAATTGTGCCCTTTCGTTGTCCCCACAATCTAGGTTCGCCGGAAAGCACCTGGGTTCATGGTAGGAGGCCGTATTTGGGTTTGACTTCAGATTATCTTGGTTGTGATTCGTCTGATTATCGATTTTTTTATTGGAATTTGATTGAAAAATATGAGGTTTCTGTTTTGCGGCGAAAAAGATGATGTAGCTCTGGTGTTCGCCATGGTAGCAACATTCCGGCGAAGCACCACATCTAAACTCTGCGGTTTTGTTTGTGTCTGGTTTTCCCGGTCGTTCTTCATTTTTTCTCTTTATAGGTTATCAAAAAAATGAAAAATTTAAGGTCCTTAATTCATAGGAAACTGCGCCGGAAATTGAAAAAAGGGATGTTAAACCTTCTTCTTACCGTGCTATCCTCCAGGGAAATTGGAAATTTAGATTGTACTATAATTAATCAATGGTGTCTGGAATTTATGTTTTCTCTTTGAAACACGAAGAAGATGAGGATGGGTGACACAGAGGGTTCTTTTTCTTTAATTGTTTTTTTAAATTACATGTGTTAAGTTTTTATTATAAATTATACGTGTCATTTTTTAATTGGTTTATTTGCCACGTCATTGGAAAGTGTAATTCACTCACATAGTTTGTTGGACTCCGGTATTTACTTGATACGCTTAATAGGCATTTGAAGTGTCAAAATGGTAAATGGGTCACTTGAAGTGTTTGTTTGACCGTTGAGGACAACTTGAAGGAGCCGTTTATATATTTCGCCATTTTTATTATTTGTAGAATTTTCGCAAATATAGAATCCAACATAACACATTGCATCCACAGTCATGTTTTTAATTTACACTTGCGAAACAATTTTTTTTACAATATATATTATATAGTATTTTATATACTTATATAAGCAACGTATCTATCATATATAAAAGTATATAATAGTGTATAGATATGTATTAATATTATATAAAAGTATATAATAATGTAAAAATATCGTAGCTAATTGTGACAAATTAAACTTCTGATATTATTTTCAGTTACAATTTTTATTCATAATCAGTCCAAATCTTCATTAAATGACTTCATATTTTGTACACAACCTTTCGAGCCTATTTTCAACCGGTCTAAACAACACTATTATAAATTCTCACAGTTACTATAGTTGTTAGGTTTTGGGGATATATCACTATTTTTGTATTATTTGAGGCATGGTATCCAAGAAAAAAGTTGGCAACTCATTCTTTAGATTTTTCAAATCAAATATTAGTAGCTAGCTAGGGTAAAATATTTTCAAAGTTGCAATAAGTTGTGATAGAAAATAAAAGATGGCATTAATAATGTGGTATTGAATTTTCTTCAAACCAATGGCCTAGAGCCTCAAGCTGCCTTTTCTAATTTCCATCAAGAATTTGTTGACATAAAGCAATTAGTCAAATCAGCTATTATGAACCATTATTTTCCCATCTTACACCTTTTACAGAATCTGCATAATATGTGCTGCACAACTTTATGATTTAAAATTTAATTCACATATATATATAATTGTATATATTATATTATCAAAAGTAGGGAGACGAGCGTATTTCTTTTTTGTACCAGTGATAGTAATAGTATTCTCGTATTTTTTTATTTTTACATTGCTGATGCTACATGTTTTTTCTTTGTTGCTTTGGCTATTTTTTTTTATCTTGCTATTGTTACTGTTCTATTTTTTCATGACATTTCTATTACCGTATTTCTTTCACAAAATTATTGTGATTGTGCTTTCTTTGAGCCGACGGTCTATTGGAAATATCCTCTCTACCTTTACAAGGTAGGGATAAGATCCCATATGCATTACCCTCCCCAGACTCCGCTTATGAGATTACACAAAGCATATTGTTATTGTTGTTGATATTATTGTCTACCTAACTAAATTAAATTATTTTACAAAGACTTTAATCTTACAGATAACTTATGACATTTACTTTCAACAAAGATAAACCTTTTTGATCTTGCACCAAATTAATGCTTGCGCAATGTTTAAGCGTAGTTAAAAAGATTTAATTTATATGCACATTCAATGTAACCTGTTGGCTTTGGTGGTTCCGAGGAGAGGTAGAGGTAGGCCGAAAAAGTATTGGGGAGATAATTAGTCAGGACATGCATAGCATGACGCTACTTTAGCTTACCGATGACATGACCTTTGATAGGAGGATATGAAGGTCGAGAAATATGGTAGAGGGTTGGTATAGTCAAACATTTTTTTTCTTCATATTAGTAGTATTAGTGTTAGTCTTGTGTTTTCTTACTCTTAGATTTCTATTACTAACAGGTGTTTCTTTCACATCGGTTTCTTAGTGTCTTGTTGATTTTACTGCTTGTTGCTACTGTTTTTTAATCTATCCTTGAGCCAAGGGTCTATTGAAAACAATCTTTCTATACCTTCTCAATGTAGGAAAAATCTGCGTATATATAAACCTCCTTAAAACGATTGCCTATAATTATCTTTTTAGTGACTTAATAACAATCAATGAAGAAGTTGAACTCAACTATAAAACATTTCCTATATATATATATATATATTAGCTTAATGTTTAAATTCAGCAAAGATTTAAGACGTTAAACTCTAGAAGTATAGGAAGTTGGTTGGGATAATTCCAGAAAATTCCAAAAATGATAAAGTGGCTTTGGGCCGTTGGTTTAGCTAAGGAAAGTGGGTGTAACCTCTAAACAACCAACTACAATATCCCTTAATTAATCAATTATTGGCCATTTTAAGAAAAATCAAATACCAGAAGCATTCTTATATTTAATAAAAGTTTCAAATAAATCGCCCTTTAAACACAACAAATAGCTATAATTTTTTTTTTCAAAGCAGCTGTTTGCATGAAAATATCTATTGGATTTTGCCTTTTCATTACAATAAGGGTTAAGGCCTTAATTAAGCCAATGCTAGGGTTTAACTTCAAGTGGATTTTGGACTAGACGTTTTATTTTTTTAAATTAGTTTTCATTGGTTTGGTTGGCCATGATGTTGATCAAGTTATCTAATTAAGATACTTAATTGAATATATAAAACAATTTTCCATATTCAAGAAATTGACTCTTGTTAACTTCCTTCAGCCATGATAATTGAAAAAAAATTAATATTTAGAGCGTCAATAAGGGTGCTATTCTTTTGTCTATCGTAGAGACATTTGTTAATAAGATCATTCTTGTTTTTTAATAAATAGGGTTCTAAGTATATTTTAATTTTATTTATATCTATTTCCACACATAAAAATCAAATTTGACTATAAAATATTCTATTCTACTGAACCCGCAAATTCTATCATTAAATCCGCCAATGTTTTTCAAAGTCTTTACCCACGACAAAAGATCACTTCAAAATTACTAAAAACATCTTTTTAAAATTTTTTGACTATTTTTTCAATGCATTATTAAACCAAAATATGTTACCTTTTCACCTTGAAAAGGAAGAACGATCAGTAAGAAGATCTAAAAATACATCCTTAAACAAATGTTAATTAACTTACCAATTGAGGGGCGTGCTTGGAACGGGTTCGGCCGAACCTAGTAGATTTAGTTCGAACTCTGTATTTGTCTTAAAATTTTATTGAATATGTACAAATTATTAATTTAGAATCCAGTAACTTAAAAAGATAATAATATCCGATCTATAAATTAAAAGTGAAATCCTGACTTCGCCTCTGCTTATTATGCAGCAAAAGATCTAAAACTACATCCTTAAACAATTTTTAATTAGTTTTCCATAAGCATGAGTTGCATGCAATATAAGATCAGAGGTAGATAAGGTGCACTATATTTACAAATTTTTGTTTGGCAACCAGGGAACTGTTGGTTGAAGACTTGTTTAAATAAACTCTAACACTTTAGTTTATTTTTTCTTATTAAATAATTCATCGCTAGTTAAGTCTGATGGTAGCAGGTCACAACAAGGCGGATTAAGGATTAATTATTCCGGGACTAGTTGTTCCACCCTCTTACAATGACAAAAAAAATATTACAATCTCGGAATAACTAGTCCCGAGATTAGTTATACCGTAATTTTATCCCAACTAAACATGACATAACTCATCTCAAATTTAATCTCGAAATTAATTATCCCTTATCCCTCGTACCAAACGAGCCACTTAGCTTCAGCTAAAGAATCCTACGGAAAAAGCAGCCCTTCCGGTTGCATTACTGTAGAAGAAAGTTTACCAATTTGGCATACTTAAGTAGATAATTACACATGTAAATACAAAATTACGACACCACTAATTATGTTACCATTGATTTAATGTATTTCGACTATCCAAAATCACGATTATTATCAAATGTCAGCAATCAAGAATTCTTTAGCTCATTATTATTTGCATAAATTACCCATCAAGGTCCCCTCTTTCCGTGAAATAAGCAAAAACAGAGATAGTGATTAGTGAGGATGAAAATATTCAAGAAGAAAAAGGCTGTGGAAAATTATTTTCCATTTTTCTATGTCAATAACTTTGTACTGTGTTCTCTATATATACACTGTCATGTGTCTGACGTGTATTACTCTAGGATCCTTTCTATCCTAACAAACTGTGTAGCTTACTAGTAAAGATAAATACAAAGAAGTAACTGACTAGTAAACATAAATACAAAGAATTTTATTTACAGGTATCCACACTATTCTAAACTCCTTCTAGAAGAGGGACGTTGGCTTTATCTTGACCGTAGATCTGAGGCATTGAGTGCGCGCCATGTGTCCATTCAATGAGACCAAGATTTTAACATTTTGGTTGTCTCTCTCAGACATAACCCAAACACAATCAATAGAATCTAAGTCTCTTCTCCCCATCATCTTCCTTATTTATTGTACTGTCAGTGAAAAGATTATTTCCAGCAACACCCCCCCTCAAGTGGGAGGCAGGAGCTCGGACTCCCAACTTGTAAAGAAGAGACCGATGTAATGGACCTACAAGAGCCTTCGTGAACAAATCGGTGAGTTGAGACGAAGATGGAACAAAGGACATAGAAATTAAGTCTTCAAGCAGTTTTTCACGAACAAAGTGACAATCAAGTCGATGTGCTTGGTCTGTCGTGAAAAATTGGTTTCTTTGCAATATGAATCGCCGATTGATTGTCGCAATGGAGAGGAACTGGTAAAATAGGAGAAGTACCAATATCATGAAGAAGACGCACTAGCCATGTAATTTCCGCCACCACTCGTCTCATAGAACGGTATTCCGCTTCCGTAGAAGAGAGGGCAACAACCGGTTGTTTTTTCGACTTCCAAGAAATGGGGCAGCCACCCAAACTGAGAAAAGATCCGCTCACCGATCTGCGAGTATCAACGCAAGATGCCCAATCGGAGTCGCAAAAGGCCAAGATCTGTAAGGAAGACCCCGGAGACATGAACAAACCAAGGCCAGGATCTCCACTGATGTATTTGAGAGTACGTAAAGCTGCTTGAAAATGGCCAGTGTGTGGAGATTGCATGTATTGACTCAAAGTCTGAACGGCATAAGAAAGATCAGGTCTCGAATTGGTCAAAAAATTGAGCTTTCCAAGTAATCGTCGGTAAACCATGGGATCCGACAAAGGTGCACCCTTTGTGGAATTGAGTTTAAAAGTAGGTTCAAGAGGCGTGGAGACTGACCGACAACCTATGCATTGAATTCTTCAAGCAACTCAAGGGCAAATTTTCGTTGGGTTACAACCAGTCCTCCTCCTTCCCGTATTAATTCCATACCCAAAAAATAGTGAGCCTCTCCTAAATCCTTAATTTTGAATTCGGCATCCAAAAATTGCTTGATTTCACTAACTTCTTGTGTATTGTTACCAGTAATGAGAATGTCATCAACGTACACTGCAAGGAGTATAATCAAATCCCAAGTCTTTTTGAAGAACAAAGAGTAATCATTTAGCGAGGAAGTGAATCCCCTAGTTGCGAGCACGGAGGACAAACGAGTATACCATTGACGTGAGGCCTGCTTTAAGCCATATAAGGATTTCCGAAGTCGACACACATGACAGGGAGAAAGAGGGATAAGACCTGGAGGAAACCTCATATAGACTTCTTCCTGCAAGTCACCATGCGAGAATGCGTTGTTAACATCAAGTTGGTAAATCTTCCATTCTTTACTGCCAATGCTAAGATGCATCGTATAGTCGTCATTTTTACAACAGGAGAAAAAGTCTCTGTATAGTCAATACCCTCACGTTGTGTATCCCCTCTGACTACCAACCGTGCTTTCAGTCTTTCCAAAGATCCATCTGACTTCAGTTTTACTTTGTAAACCCACTTGCAAGCTAAAGGTTTCTTGCCTTTTGGAAGCTGAACTATGTCCCATGTTTTGTTGGAATTCAATGCCTCAAACTCTTTATCCATGGCAACTTTCCACCCAGGATGCATCACAGCTTGTTGGTAAAATGTTGGCTCAATAATTTGACAAATAGAAGTAATAAGTGTCTGGTTTTGTGGTGTTATTGCAGAAAAGGATGAATGATAAAAAGTAAGACAAGGTGGATTAGGTGAAATAACAGTAAAAGTAGCGTCACATATGTAATCTGATAGATACTTAGGTGAATTATGATCCCTTTGTGATCTCCTCAGTTGATGCTCAGGTTCTGAAGGCAACACTTCTTCACTAGAAACAGATGTAGGATTATTCAAAATAGGAGAAATAGAGGGAGAAGGTGAGTGAAAAATAGGTGACCTTACTGAGATGTAGAATTGTTAGGAGAAACTGCAGTATAGGGAGAAGAAGGTACAAGCTCATTAGAGGTTGAAAAAACAGACTCAATAGGAGATGGAAAGCATGCTGGAAAAAGTTTAGACAGCGGAGCTGAATAGGAAAAGGGAAAGATAGTCTCAACAAACTTGACATCTCTAGAAATGATCACCTGACTTGTTTGTAAATTCAGAATCTTGTATCCTTTTTTTCCAAATGGATACCCTAGAAAAACACCAGGAAAGGCTCTAGGACTCAACTTGTCTCTATCTCTGGAAAGAGTAGAACTGAAGCACAGACAATCAAATGGCTTAAGGAAGGAGTAATCTGGATATGTCCCAAATAGAACATGGTAGGAAAATTTAAGTTGAAGAACTTGAGAAGGAAATCTGTTAATCAAATGGGTAGCTGTAAGTAAACACTCCCCCCAGTATTTTTTAGGAACATGTGACTGAAACATCATTGCCCTGCAAGTTTCCAACAAATGTCTATGCTTTGTTTCAACTACCCCATTTTGTTGTGGGGTTGCTACACAACTAATCTGATGGATAATTCCTTGAGAATTGTAGTACTCTGTTTGAATATGTCCTGTCCCTAGTTCAAATGCATTATCTGATCTGATCATTTTTACTTTGGTGGAAAACTGTCTTTCAACAAGGGTTAGGAAAGCTTACAAAGTAGGAAATGCATTAGATTTGGTGGATAGCAAGAAAGTTATGTACTTCTAGAGAAATCATCAACCACAGTTAGAAAGTACTTCTCTCCTTTATATGTTGGTGTGTTGTATGGTCCCCATGTGTCTATATGTATCAAGTCAAAATAATTCTTGGATCTAATTGTGCTTTTGGTAAATGGTGGTTTAGACTGTCTTGCCATAGGACACACTTCACAAGGGAATTTGTTGTTATTTGTAGAAGTAACCTGTATTGCTTTAATATGTTTCATAGCATCATATGGTAAGTGTCCCAAACAAAAATGCCACAATTTGTTTGAATCAGTCACATTCATGACATCATTTGAAACAGAAACATTCATATTGATGTTTTCATTTAAATTTGCAGGATAAACGGGACTCAAGAGGACATGACACTCTGTCCTTTCACAAACAGACTCTGAATCAGAAGACAAAGACCCTGGCAGTCTACGCCTACTACTAGAAGAAAATGAAGCTGAAATAGGTGATTTAATTGAGTATATTCCTAATGTAGAAGTGTCATCCTTGAGCACATAGAGACCAGCTGTGGTTTCACCAAAGAGAGGCTCCTTCCTCATTAAAGGGGCCTGCAAAATGCATCCGGCCTTAGTAAACAACAAATCATAATTCATATCACTGACAAACTGACTTACTGACAAAAGATTATGATTGAAATCAGGCACATGTAACACATTGGAGAGTTTCATCCCTGGAGAAAGAGCCTATAGCATAGGCTTTTACTTTACAAGAATTGGCCAAATTGACTAGAAGTGGTGTGGGAAATACCCTTAGATCATGCAACAAGTGTCTTTCAAAAGTCAGATGCTATGTCGCACCACTATCTAGAATCCAAGGATTTTTGGTTAAGTTTGAAAGAAGTGAGGTAAGGGAAAGCAAAGCATGTTGCATACCAGCTAGATTTGCGGCTCCAATAGATTCAGAGGAAGCTGTAGGGGTTCCTTGCAGAGATTGAAACATTTGGATCAATTGGTCACACTGCTCCTTGGTGAATCCTTGTGCTCCAACCAAAGTAGAAACACTTTCTCCTGCCATTCCTGAGCTTAAATTCCTTCCAGGTATTGCCATGTTAGCTTGTTGATTCCCAAGAGTTCCTCTTCTCTGCTTGTTTACCTTAAAATGCTGTGGATATCCCACCAATTTGTAAAATTCCTCTTTAACATGCCCAGGTTTTTTTACAGTATTTGCAGTACAAATCATTCTTCTTAATTCCAGCATTATGGCTGAGATTAGTTGACTTGTAGTCCTTTGTGCATTCCACTTTTGTCCAGAAGTCATAAAAGCAGTAGAATCATTTATAGAACTAGAATTAGAGTGTACCTCTCTTTGTGATTCCTGATGTAGCAATATAGAATATGCCTGTGCAGTAGAGGGTAGTGGCTTCATCATCAAGATATTTGCTCTCACACCAGAATAAGCATCATTAAGTCCCATAAGGAGTTGAATCAGTTTTTGATCCTCATTTATCTTAACATTGTGTGTCTTTGCTCCACACTTACAATTCCAGTTGCATATCATAAAAGTGTTGAGTACCTTCATTTGGTCCCATATCCTTTTGAGCTTTGTGAAATATCCTGCCATGTCACTTGTTCCTTGACTGATATTGTTAAGTTCTCTTTGCAGTTGGAACAACTTGGTACCATCTGCTTGACCATACCTCTCCTCCAATTCATTCCAAAGTTCTTCAGCTGTCTGTGAATAGATTACACTTTCTGCAATATCTCTGCTAAGGGAATTAAGCAGCCAAGAAATGACCATGTCATTGCACCTCTGCCACTGATCAATCAAAGGAGAATCAGAAGATGGACATGGGAAAGATCCATTGATAAATCCCAATTTATTTTTGGCTGTCAATGAAATCAGTACTCCCCTCCGCCAGTTTGCATAGCTGGTTCCATCAAAATTGATGTTGATCAGGTTAACACCTGGATTATCCGAAGATGTCAAAAAATAGGGATGGCAAGGATCAACTTGCTGAGAAGGAGATGAAAAGATATGTGAAGTCCCAACTACTATGGGGGTTTTGGGATCAACATCAGTCTCTCCCATGGCTATTCAAAAAAAAAACGAGGAAAAAAAAAAGGAACTGGTTTTTACCAGTGCTCTGATACCATGAATATATTCAAGAAGAAAAAGGCTGTGGAAAATTATTTTTCCATTTTTCTGTGTCAATAACTTTGTACAGTGTTCTCTATATATACACTGTCATGTGTCTGACGTGTATTACTCTAGGATCCTTTCTATCCTAACAAACTGTGTAGCTTACTAGTAAAGATAAATACAAAGAAGTAACTGACTAGTAAACATAAATACAAAGAATTTTATTTACAGGTATCCACACTATTCTAAACTCCTTCTAGAAGAGGGACGTTGGCTTTATCTTGACCGTAGATCTGAGGCATTGAGTGCGCGCCATGTGTCCATTCAATGAAACCAAGATTTTAACATTTTGGTCGTCTCTCTCAGACATAAACCCAAACACAATCAATAGAATCTAAGTCTCTTCTCCTCCATCATCTTCCTTATTTATTGTACTGTCAGTGAAGAGATTATTTCCAGCAACAGAGGATTCATTAATTAATTGACTATCATATTAATTAGTCCAAATTCCAAAAGGCCAGTCTTTGTGCCTTGCCTTAGCTGCTTGAAATATTCCAAACAAATCAATAACAGTTTGCATCACGGGTGTGGAGCTAGAGGTTTACTTACCAGTTCAGCCGAATCGGTAGCTTTAGTTTAAATTTTATATTTGTATTAAATAATTCATTACATATGTACAAAAATTAAATTCAGAATTCAATTTCTAACATCTAATGTAGTTATCTTAGAATTTAGAACGCATAGAATACAAATCCTCACTCCACCGATGATTTAGATAACTCATTAGTTTTCCCATCTACCCGGATTTTTGCAAATATAGAGGTAAGGTTTTTACAACAAATTCCTTAAAAATTATCTATTTATTAATTTTGTAAATGAATTTTAAGCTATTATTTAAAAATTATATCATTAATAATGATGATCAAATATTACTGATACTCAAATAAAAAATTTACATATTAACATTTAAAAAAAATAGAAAAATACTGCTAGTTGTTCATAAAGAGATTATTTGACTCATAATGTTACTGATACTCAAATAAAAAATTTATAATACGATATAAATTATTTAAACTATAGTTAAATACCTAGACTAAAAAATTAAATATTATTAATATAAAAGGTATTTTATAGATGGATCGGAGGATCGAAAATATTAAAGGCAAAAAAAGAGAGATTAGGATAAAAGGGAGAGAATGTATATTGTTCAATTGATTCATTCATCCTAATATAGTTGCGTTCATTTTCTTATGGCATAACAATTTCTTTCACCATAACAACATCCTTCTCAAATCCTTTGCCCGTGATATATACGCACAACGCGTGCGCATATACGGAGAAACACCACAGGTCTATTCAATAAAGTTATTAATTATAGACCTTACACATGCAATCGTAAACTGCAATTATATATGCACTTTTAAGACAAACATAAGTCATTTTGAGTTCCATTTTCTCGTTCCCTTTTGAATTCGTAATTGGCTGAATGTTTATATTTGGTGCTATCATAAGAGTTGTGATACACTATAGTTAAGTGCTATTTTGGAATTCTTTTGAGATATAAATATTACAATCTACGGAAAAACGAGTTTTTATGTAGGAATATTAATGCCTTTTTGTAGTTGAATTTGTATATGATATAATCAAAATACATAGTTTTTCCCTTGAGCTTGAGGTCAATTCCTTTTAACACACATGGCCAATATAAGAAATCTTTTATACACCAAACATTTTTCGAGTGTGTCTTAAATATACCTTTCGAAAATAGTCTCTCTAACTTCACATGTTAGGGATAAGGTCTGCGAACATAATCTTCTTCCCATACCTCACCTGTGGGATCGTACTGGATATGTTGTTATTGTTGTTGTCTAAGACATACCTGTCACGACCCGGAATCCCCACCATCGGGACTGTGATGGCGCCTAACATCACACTTCCTAGGCAAGCCAACATTAGAGTTTTGACTTAGCCAAATCCTTTACGTTTCAGGGATTAACAATAAACAAGCTAAAACTAGTAAAAATAAATGCGGAAGTAAGTAAATAGCCTCTTTGTTTATTATTACCAATGCTATTACTATTACTATTACTATCCAGAATTCGGTGTCACTTTCCACGAACACACTAAGATTTATTACAAACATTTGTTCGAAAGAAGATACAACTGTTTATGTAGGGAAGTAAAACAGTAAATGTAGGAGCATAGGAGGGGACGCCAGGGCCTGCGGACGCCAACAGGACTACCTTGGGTCTCCTAGTTGTAAAAGTTGCAACCAACCTCTCGATCAACCACTACCTGCTCCAAAATCCGCACAGAAAGTGCAGAGTGCAGTATCAGTACAACCGACCCCATGTACTGGTAAGTGCTGAGCCTAACCTCGACGAAGTAGTGACGAGGCTACGGTGGGGTATTTACAATGTGCATAATAAAAGAAGAAAGTACAGTTTAAGACTACCGTTCAGCTAACACAGTCAAGGGAAAATATAAACATAAAGATTGTTGCGGTGTGCAACCCGATCCCACCATATCACAATAATCATAATCGTAATTCATCCTTATCCCACCACAATCCACCCTTATTATACCTGTTGCGGCGTGCAATCCGATCCCACCGTATCACAATAATCACAATCACAGTTCACCCTTATCTCACCACAATCCACCCTTATTACACCTGTTGTGGCGCGCAACCTGATCCCACAATATCAATATCATTTACTCAATAAGTACAGAAATTACACAATTCAAATCACATAACTCTTCACAAGGCTCAACTTCAAACCAAAGCATTTAGAAAGATTATACACTACGAGACTTTACACAAGTAATACTACTCAGCGAGACCAATCCATAATATGCCTTGAAAGTACCAATAACCGGCTCAAACAATAATAGGGGACAACGAAGCTACGAAAGAACTAACACTTCCAACAAGAGATATAATGTATAATAAGTAGCAATTAGGCATGGAATTACAAGTAAAGCATGTGTTGATACCCAATATTTTCCTATGTATTTTACACTCAAAATACTTTAAAAATAGCATGTGTATGCATATATAAGCATGCCCAAGAGTTTTGGTATTTTTTTCTAATTTTTTTTAAAAATTTTTAAAATCAATTATTGTCTATTTTGGTAGTAAGAAATTCAATAATTGTTCCCAAAATTATCACTTTGGTGAATAATTTATTTCTATTCTTTTATTTACACCAAAATATAATTAAGGTAATTTTGGCATATTTTTATAAATTTATTTGGTATTTTCAAAGCTAAATTGCATATAATTGCAATTATAGCCTATTTTACGATTAACATCATTTTACAATTATAAAATCACTTCCAGTATTTTTAGATCAATATTTATATATTATTAATTAGTTCAGTGCTTTTAATTTATTTTTATAATCATTTTAACTATTTTTGTAAAATAAAAAGGGGGGAAATTGTCTATTTAACACATAGCCCATTTCTATTTCAATTGTAGCCTCAATTTGACCCCCCAATTTCGCCCAAATCAAAATAACCCAATTTCAATTTTAACCCAACGCACGACCCGTTTTCAGACCCACCCGGCTTCCCCTTTAACCCTGGCCGTTGATCATTTTGATCAACGACCGTGATTCTTCCTTTCCATTTTTAATTCCCAATACCCCCTTGCCCTAGTTCATTCTATCAAAGACGCCGCCTTTGAACTCTCTTCGTCTCCCAAATTCTCTGTAGCCTCTCCGAAACCCTAATCATCTCCTACCTGTTTCTACCACAGTCCCACCGGAATCCATGGCATTCCTGGCCAGGGGTGGCCTGTACTCTCTCTCTCTCATCATTAAATCTAAGCCACTCGAAGTTTGGAGGCCCGACTTCAATGGCTCTCTTTAGATCTGCCTCAGATCCGTAGATCTATGGCCTCTCCGGCCATTTTCCCGGCGTGTTCGAGCAATATGAGTCTCTTCGACTCAGGATCCGACTTTCCTCAAGACCTTTCTCATTCTAGGGTTTTCTCTGCAACTCTAGGCCATCTGAGGTTCTATACTTACTTATTTTCTTAGATCTGTGCCATGCCTGGTCTTTACTTGACGTTTTAAAGGTTTTCCGCAAATTTCCTCTTTAAAATTGTTCAATTTCAATTTTAGGGTTTCTGAAAAAAGGGATTTCTTCAAATTTTGATTCTTCCTGTTCCTTCTTTATGTGTGTTTTATGCTCGTATGTTTGCTTCTTACTATGCTCGAGTTTGCTCTCTTGTTTCTTTTCTGTTATGCAAGACTTTTCTGTTCTTTGTTGTCCCTCTCATGCTCACACATTAATTTGTGTTGTTTTTCCTTACTCTTTGCTGTACATGTTTATGGTTGAGTTCTTTGATCTTGCTCGCTTTACTAAGTTCTGTTCGTGTTCCTACTGAGCATATTCTTTTTTTTTCTTCTCTACTGTTGTTTAAAAATTCGTATCCTCTCTTTCTTCTGAACTTGTTTGTATATACTTGTCTCTCGTGAGTCTTTGAAAAAAGATTTCTGAGCCTCTTTCAATGACCTTGTTTTCTCACCTCTTTGTCTGACTCAATTTGAAACCCTAAGATTTGGGGGTTTTCTTTGGGTAAATTGTATCAGGGTTCCACTTTGGAACCCTAGGCTTTCAGACTTACTATGAGCCTGTATTTGAACTTGAATCTCTTTTGCTTGTGACTCTGAAACTTTCAATGTTAGACTCTTTCTTTGTTTGAGCTGTGTGCTTTATATATGAGAAAACTCCTCTTTCAAAAGGTTTTCACCAACCAAGTGATTGACTCTGAAATCCCTTTAATAAGGCTAATGATTTGTCACTGATTTTTTTCGATTGAACCTCCTTTACCCTACTGGCTGTTTACTTGGTCTTTTTGTGTAAAAATCCCATGCTTGTGATGCTTTCCTTAAATACATGATCTTCTGTAATTCTGTACCAATTTTTGAATTATTTCTATACTTATGTGACTCTTTCCTTTATTACCTTAATTCCCTGTGATTACAATTGGAACCAGGATCCTCTTGATTGATTTTCGAACTGATGCCCTATTTTTACTTTATAAACACACTATTATTTCAACTTTCCTTAATTACCCACTATGTATTTGGCCTTGTTTATGCCCTATGTGGTTTCTTTGCCCTAATCAGCCTTACTGAACTGATTTCTTTTCCTTATTCTGCCTTGACTAACCGTATGAACTAGATTCCTTAATTAAAGGATTCCAGTTGTCTTAATTGATACTAATTGATTGCTATTTCCATGTTTGTGCACTCTTTGCCTATGTACTGCTTGTTTTCAAAAACTATATAAAGACCTGTCTTCCCTCTTTACAAACGGATAGAGATTCACATGAACAAAAACACTTCTAATTACATACTTTCTTGCAATACTGTTTGAATTCAACACTTTGCTTTGCTTGAGATCTTTTGGAACTGCTTTGTTTGCAACTTGGCTCTCCCAAGGCTACTGTTTTCTTACTTGTTTTCCTTTGAAACTGGTATGTCTTTTATTTAAATTTTTTGCCTCACCCCTATGTGTTTACTTTACAGTTTCAGCCTTTTTGTTTACTTTACTGCTCATGTTCAGTGATTTGTGCTAATTATGTTCCTTCCTTGCTTCTGTTTCTAGAGCGAATCCTTACCCCTATTCCCTTCTATGTGCTTGAGTTAAGGTCTTGGCCTGGCAGTATCCTAATTACTGCCCAGGCCATAACCTAATCCACAATGGATCCTAACTCTTAAGTTTGGCTAACAGGCTAGTCAGGGGTGTGCCAGCATCCCAATTGCTGGGCATGACCACCAGCCTGCCATGGCTCTCCCTGATTTCCCCTATGCACTTACACTCACTCTTAAACTCTAAGTTCTGCCCCCCTCCTATGAGCCTTGCCTTGGGACCTTGAGTTCCCTCTGAACTTGGACATCTGAGGGCTGGCATTTCCACACTACACTATGTTCTTAATTATGCAATGTCTTGGGGTGTAAGCACTGCCCGGAGCCCTTTGAGACTCTTGGGAACTTTGACACACCCCAAATATGAGAAAGTCTTTTGGAAATCTGATCCTGGAAGTTGGTTTATCTCATATTGTTGGACTTTGAGTCTGCATTTGGCTGTTTGGATGTAGCTGGAACTTCTGATGTAATTTTACTTTTCTTTTCTGATTCATTCGGGTCTGTAATAATTTGTAATAACTATTGGGGATGGTTAGTGGAAAGGGATGGGGGATGAATGCATGCAAAGGGTAGAAAACTTGCCTATACGTTATTTATAATTTCTGTATTTCTGCATTTTAGAAAACATGTCTATAAGTCTTTGTGCACTTCTGCATTTCTGCATTTTAGAACTCATGCTTATAAGTTCTGCATTTCTGCATTTTAGAGATTATGCCTATAGGTTCTGCATATAGAATCATGATCTTAGGTTTTTTTCTGCACTTCTGCATATACACGCCATTAGGCAAACAATTTTAGGCTTAATAATAACCAATTCATTCTAGATACCATGCCTATAGGACTCTTGCATTTATGTAACTGTTTTAAAGCCAATGACGCTTAGAGATCATGCCTTTAGGAGCAAACAACTGAATCAACTTCGTTTTGAATCTAGAATCAGTCATAAGTCTG
The DNA here is from genome assembly GCF_001879085.1 of Nicotiana attenuata. Classification (NCBI taxonomy): domain Eukaryota; kingdom Viridiplantae; phylum Streptophyta; class Magnoliopsida; order Solanales; family Solanaceae; genus Nicotiana; species Nicotiana attenuata. The sequence goes on along the minus strand of NW_017672249.1, from coordinate 103,602 downwards.
CAGATCTTTGTTGATAAAAACCAGCAAACTTTTTCCTTAAAATCAATACGCTCTATTAGATGTCATGCCTATAGGCCTCACTTAGGCAAACTATTAGGTAATTAAGTAACTGTGTCAGTCTTTGATAACTATATCCAGACAAGGCTAATTCGGACTCCTCATCTGAGAAATATGTGATGAATCCGCCTATCCTACGCCTTAATTTAATTCAGAACAAACCAGTATTTGAAGTCATGCTATATTTGCTCTCCTAAGTGAGGAGGTCTGTATGAGCCTTAACTGCTATTTGTTCTCCCTTTAACTGCTATTTGTTATTGCTTGTCGCCTAGATTATTTATCCTTTTGAACTCTGAAAAAGCCCCAACTCCCTCCCCTTTAGGATTAGTAGTCTCAATGCCTCCGGGACTGATAGGATTGGGACGGGTAGTAGCATGCAATAAGTAACGATACCATTCCGCGCTTTAATACCTTAGCGGGGTGGGAAGGGTAGATATGGAGATGATGACCGATGCGTTAATATCCCATGTAGCCCCTCTTCTGAGGAGTGATTACTGGATATTGCATTGATGTGATCCATATTAATCATAAACCTAGGACCCCCCTTCCCTTTACTTTTCTTTTTTATCTGCTTTCTTTAGAAATTGTTTAAATCTTTCATAAATTTCTGCCCTCTTTACTTTTCCTCACAGTTTCAACTTATTTGCAATGTTATATGCAAACCTCTTCTATTTGAGCCCTTAATTGCTTACTTGATTATGTGAAGTCACAATTATAACATGACCGGGAACCACACTAGTGGATCTTGAGGGGTGCCTAACACCTTCCCCTCGAGATAATTTCTAGCCCTTACCCAAACTATGGTTCTTCAAACTCAAACCCTTTTAGTGTCCTAATGCACTTTAATCATTAGGTGGCGACTCTTCAATTCCAAAACCCAATTCCCAAAAGGGAACGAGTTGTCCTCCCAAATGTCACAAACCCGATTTCGCGATAAAAAGGGGGCATCGACAGCATGGCGACTCTGCTGGGGATATTGTTTAGGCTTTTACCATTTTATGTTATTTGTGACTTTATTGCTTCTTTATTGCCTTTATTTAACGTCTTTATCTCTCTTCTACTTCGAAACTGACTTGGCTCTTTGTTTCTTTTCTTTAATGCTTTCTTTTACCGCTTTCCTTCAATACTGTTGTAATTACGAGCAATCATTGTAATCATTACTTTATGAACGTGCAAATACATGACAACTTGTTTCATTCTTGTAATTGCATCCTCAACATCATGTTCCACTCGTGCCAAACAAAATACCATAGCAACGCTTATAATGAGTGGTTGTGCCCTTCCGATATTATCACCCCCTAAATTTGGCAAAGGCGTATTTGCGGTAAAACCAGTCGATCAGCGGTGCAGTCGACGGTTCTGTGCCTTTCCCTCTTGAGTTGTCCGCTCAAGGGTACCAGTCTAATACCCCATAGAAACCTTACTCTATTTAACTGTGCATGCATCATGGTCAAACCTAGCCGAGTCAGTTATGTTGTCCACATAATGACTCTTTAAGATAGGCTTGTCCAAAGTCCACTGGGTTTCCTTGAAACCAAAACGGACGCCACCATATTCTGTGCATTTATTTGGAGAACTAAATATTGCTTATGCTAATTATTGGTTTAAATAGTCGAGTCCGGTGGGGTAAGGGTCTAACACCTTGTTTTGCAGAAAATGAGGCACGAAGTCCCCAGATTCGGCATGGTCACCAACATCCACCCAAGGTTGCTAAGCTGGTGGGAAGATTTTCATGCAAGTGATCGAACTCTCGTCCGCAAATATTTGGGAAATTTGCCTTCTCTCCTGACAATCCAACCCGACTACAAGATCATAGAGGCTGCTACTTTGTTCTGGGATGGCAATAGGTCTGTGTTCCACTTCGGGGACCTTTAAATAACACCTCTGCTCAAGGAAATAGGAGGACTAGCTGGTATCCCATGGGAGACTCCGGGTTTGCTTATGCCAGAAAATCGCAAGGATAGGGGTTTTCTCAAAATGATGGGACTAAAGAAGAACACAGGCTTGACCTGCTTGAAGGATTCCTACATTCCTTTCGACTATCTGTATGAGAGGTACGGCCATAGCAAGTCCTACCGCACTTACCCAGATGAATTCGCCCTCACATCATTGGGGTATATCCACATAAGAGTCTTTGTCTTTATGTTCTGCTTTTTGGGGATGATAGTATTTCCCATGAAGAAGGCTAGGATCCATACCAGACTGGCCATGGTCACCAAGACTTTGATGGAAGGAATTGGCGGGCAGCCTTTTAGCATAGTACCTATGATCGTTGCTGAGATATACCGAGCCCTGGAAAACTGTCAACGAGGGGCCAAACACTTTGAGGGTTGTAACTTATTGCTCCAACTCTGGCTTATGGAGCACCTTCAAAGGGGTGAATGTCGGCAAGAGATTCTGCGCAGAGACTGGGATGATCATATCGCCTTCCATCAGCCAAGGCGAATGATCTATATGCCTAACATGTTTGCCCAACCAGAAGATGCCAAAGGGTGGGTAGAGTTGTTCGAAAATATGAAAGAGGACCAAGTACAATGGATGTTCGAATGGTTCCCTACTGAAGAGTTCATTGTCCGATCTCGGGATGCACCGTTTCTTATACTCATTGGTCTGAGAGGAACTTATCCTTATGTCCCTCTCCGAGTCATGAGGCAGGCAGGAAGAAAGCAGATTATACCAAGGTCGACAAAATGAGTCACTTCAGGGCCGACTTCCAAGATGACGATAGCCCACACAAATGCCAAGCTCAACACATGTGGCACTACAAAATCATCCTGGGAAAGGACTCCATAGAACCAGACAGGTACCATGCTGGATATGCCCCATACTATCCGAGTTGGTTGGAAGACGATCATAATGGGTCAGGACAAACCGGGCTTGTTCAAGGTCACAGAATCATCGACGAGAAGGCTGAAGTGCAGGTTAAGTACAACCAATTGCGCAAGAGGATCCGGGAATGCGAAAGTGAGCATCGGGAAATTCAAGAAGCCCATCAAAGGCTGATTGAAGAATGGAAAGATATGGCTGTCAGCGCCAACAAGCGACTAGGGTATTTGGAACGGGGTTTGGTAGAGTTGGAAAGAAAGTTCATCCAGAGGATTGAAAACTGCCAGAATGCTGAGGGAAATGAAGGAGGACACTTGGCTAGAGCCTATTTGCTACTGGGACTGCGTGAGCTGGTGAAGCTATTAGATGGAGCTAAAGATGCCGAATCTGGGGAAGGTCCTTCTGGGACCAAGTAGTTAGGAGTCTTTTCTTTTGCTTTTAAAATGTAATAAGGCCAAGGGCCATTAGTGACATTTTATTTTTGCTATTTTAGTGTCATTTTGGGATTCGTCTTATTTTTATCAATAAAATGAGGCATTTAGCATTATAAGTTCTCCAAATTAAACTGTCTCTAGGCCTACCTCGGGCACAACGAGGCTCCCAAATTAGGACACGATTTATATTCTTGCACTATGTGTTTAAATATTGCAATGTTTTCTCCTCATGATCCTCACTAACTTGTTACCTTTTTGTTTTTACCTTTGTTTTATTCCCCTCCCCAAAGGTTAGTTCATGCACTCTGGCATCATCTTCTTTCTCCACAAGATCCAAGGGCCCTCCAGCTCCTCCTCCTCCGAGTCCTATCAGAAACAAGAACAAGGGGAAAATGGAAGATTTGAGAAACAGAAAGGAGAACTCAGTTGAAAGGGTAGAGGCTCCCCAGGGTATTCAGGTTTCCAAGGAAAGCGCCTCCCAGCTCGAACAGAAGTTATTGAAATTTCAGGAAGAACTGGACCAAGTTCGGAATTTGGCAAGCTTTTCATTTTCCCTCACCACCCCAGATGTCAACTTCCCCAACACTCAAAATCCCACACCTCCACAGAACATTCCAAAGCCACAAAAACAACCCACTCACGCTCAACACTGCAACGCATGCCACACTTCAAACACCCCATTGCTCATCCCTGAACCGCTAAACGCCACAAATGATCATCTCCACAACACTCCTATCTATGCGGAAACCATACCACACTATACTCAACCAATTTCAAGCACACCTGAGTCTGATGACAAAGACTCTCTTATCCGGAACCTGGCCGCAGAACTCAAGAAGCTGACTAGCCGAGTCCAAGGTGTTGAAGGAAACAAAGGTATCGAGGGGCTGAATTATGAGGACCTTTGCATTCAGCCAGATGTGAACTTCCTGAGGGGTACAAACCTCCCAAGTTCGAGATGTTCGATGGCACCGGGGATCCCACAGTTCATTTAAGGACATACTGCAACAAACTGGTCAAAGTCGGAAGGGATGAAAAGATTCGCGTGAAGCTCTTTATGAGAAGTCTGAAAGGGGATGCTCTATCATGGTACATTGGCCAAGACCCGAAAAAGTGGACAAATTGGGTAGGTATGGCATCTGATTTCATGGACAGGTTCAGATTCAGCACAGAGAATGCGCCAGATGTATTCTACATCCAGAATTTAAAGAAGAAACCCATGGAGACATTCTGCGAGTATGCCACTCGTTGGAGATCAGAAGCTGCTAAGGTCAGGCCGGCTTTAGAAGAAGAACAAATGAACAGGTTTTTCGTTCGGGCTCAAGACCCACAGTACTACGAAAGGTTGATGCTAATTGAAGGCCAGAAATTCTCCAACATCATCAAGCTAGGGGAGAGGATCGAGGAAGGTATTAAAAGTGGTATGATCACTAACTTTGAAGCATTACAGGCTACCAACAGGGCTCTACAGTCTGGTGGCGCGTCCAAGAAAAGGGATGTGAGTGCCGTGATGGTCGCACAGAGAACAAAATCCCCAATCAAATATCAAACCTACCCATTACCTTCACTCACATATCAGCCTACCCCAAACTACCAAGCACCCTCGCCCTCCTACCAAGCTCCACCACCCGCTTACCAATCATCTCCACTTCCCACATATCAACCCACTTCACCCAGATACTCTCAACCCGCACCTGTCTACCAAGCATATAATACTCAACCCCCTCACTATCAATCCCCTCCCACTCGCCAAAACTTCCCTAGACCTCGACCAAACTTCAACCGCAGACCTCCCAAACAATACACCGCCATCGTCGAACCAATTGACCAGCTGTATGAAAGGCTTAAAGCTGCTGGTTACGTCACCCCTATCCCTGCCATAACTCCAAAAAATCCTTCCCAATGGGTCAACCCGAACAAAACCTGTGCATACCATTCCGGCATGAAGGGGCATACCATTGATGAGTGCCGCTCCCTGAAGGACAAGATTTAGGCTTTGATTGACAACAAGATCATTGTGGCAAAGGAGCCCACTCCGAATGTCCGCAATAACCCTCTGCCCGACCACAAAGGTGGAGGCATTCATATGATAGAGATAGAAGATGATTGGGACCCCAAAGGATCGATTGGATTGATTGCTGAAGCTGACGAGAAAGAAACCAACGGTCACACTTCATCCGATTTGTCACGCCCCAAAACCCGAGGAGCGCGACCGGCGCTCAACCGAGTAAACCCGACCGAGCGAGCTTGTTAGGTCTCATTCTACCCAAACTAACTCATGAATAAATAGGAGATGGACTCCATTAATCAAATTCTATAAACATATCATTAACGATTTCCATTTCATTTTCATTAGCAACTTCATTCGCCATTTTAAAGGTATTACAAGTTTTATACATCATTGCCAAAAATCAATATTTCTATTTTAAATTCCAATACCCGACACTACCCACAACCTGTCTACGGAGCCTCTAAATATAACTGAAGAATAATATGGAAATGCCGGCAGCAAGGCTCCGGCTATACCTTACACAAATACCAAAATAGACTCCGGAAGAAAGGCGGCATGAGACACGCAAGGCCCCGAGAGGAATGGGGCTCACCAATTCAGCTGACAGGAAGGGAAGGAGTGCTACTGTCGGTGGACTGGAGTACCTGCTATAGAACCACCTACAATCATAACACGAATGTAGCGCCCCCGACAAAAGGGACGTCAGTACATTTGAATTGTACTGGTATGTATGAACAAACTTTACCCCAAGTAAAATCAAATAACACACAAGTAACAGACAGCAATAGAATCAATGATCAAATGCACGTGAAAGAAACAACCAAAGCCAAACAAGTTTCACAATCTCTCCTTTTCCCCTTTCAACATTTTTTCGTCACACCAATGATTTCAATAATGATTTCGATCACTTTTTCCACCCTTATTACCTCGGCCACCCTTATCACCACAACCCACACCTTATTACTTCGTGTTGCGGCGTGCAACCCAATCCCACTGGACAAATCACATTTCACCTTATCACCACAACCCACACCTTATTACTTCATGTTGCGGTCCCACCGGACAAATCACAATTCACACAACAACAACAACAATTCACAAGAATTTTCATAAACATCAATACCATTTCAATCATGTACAACAACCCAATGTACAATTTAAGTCACAACTATAATTGCCCACAACAAGCCACATATGATATTACCACAGTCGTTTCAATTGCATCAATTACGATTTCTTTCCATCATTTGTTACACAACTCTTGCCACACAAACACATTCACACACACACATTTGGTTTGTTTCCATTTACTTGCACCATCATATCAGAAGACTTAACCAACAACGTTCAAGGCACATTAATCACAAGAATTCACAAATAGTCCACATAAGTAAACACATACCAATTACTCGTACACCAAACAAGGGGACTGTACAAAGGTTAAAGTTAGCCATACATACCTCGTTTAAGCTTTCCTTAAGTTACTACAACGTTCCGGAAATTCTAGAAATTCCAATCTACTTTGAGACATAACAAAATTGAACACAAATTAGAAAGGTATTCATGGTTTCAGCTCATTTGAGCATTTTATCAAATACTAGTTGAGCATCTTAATTTCAAATCTCTTTTTCAAGGTTTTCCTTCATTCCCCAACCAAATCTTTACTTATTTATGTTAAACAATCTTTCCACAAACCTAATTTGTACATGCATGTATACATAATAGTATTACACCCAAGAATCATACCTCAATACCACATCTTATACCCCAAACTCGAAATTAAAGCCTAATGTATAGAATCTTACCTCTTAGATGAAGAACTTATGATTGGGCTCTTTGATTCTTGAAGGTTGATGCAAGGTTGGATGATTGAATGTTGGGTTCCTCCTTCTCTCTCTAAAATGCTCTCAACTCTCTCTAAAATCAGTGGAAAATGACCCTAAATGAACCCCCAAAGACTATATATGAAAATGGGGTCGGTTATAAAAATAGGAAGATTAACCCTCCGAATGCGGGTCTGCGGTCGCATAATGGACCGTAGAATGGGTATGCAGGCCGCAAACGCGTCGCAAAACTCGGTGCCCAAAACTGGGCTACACTGGTCCGGTTTGCAGCCAGATTTGCGATAGCAAATCAAGTATGCGGACTGCATAATGGTTTTTGCGATCGCATATCTAACACAGGATCGCATTTTTCCAGCCTTTGGTAATTTGATCATAACTTCGCGTAGGAATGTCCAAAATGACGAACGGTTCGAAGCGTTGGAAACTAGACTCGAAGACCTTTCATTTGATAGTTTATTCATCACATAAAACCTTATACATAATTAGATATTCTCGTTCAAACTATGGACTAGTGCAAGCTCATTTGGAATTTTAGCCTATTATGAACTTTTCCAATTTTTCTTAGACATAGGCCTTTCCTTGGACCCCAAATTACTTACCATAAGACTTATACACAATTTACCAAATCCAATTGATGTACACCATGTTAATAGCACATAAAAATATTATAATAAGCCTACGTGGCACCACGAGATCCTAGGTTACTTAGCGAAATTTTCCGGGGCCTTACACGATTGTAGTCCAGATTCAGTCTTCTGAAGACGCTGAAGTGAACATGTCCATACCACTTGAGTTCGAGGCGCCTCCTTTTGCAAAGGCGCCAGGACCAGTTGAGGTCGAGTTTGGGTCCCCAAAGGCGCCTGAGCCCTTTGAAGTTGTTGTATTACCTTCCAAGGCAAGGGTGCCTATTCCAGTAGCAATGACAGCCGTAAAACCGTTCCACACAAAAGCTATACCGTAGGACTACACAGCCGAGGCAAGAAGGAAAGGAAAAGCCAAGTTCGGAGAAATAGTTGCAGTGCAGGGTATGACAAGAACCGGCAGGGTTTATACCCTAGAACACCTAGCTGAGTCGAGTAAACAGACTTCTGGCCGACAAGCCGACATTGAAACTGGACCCGGTGATCTCTGGAGAAAGGTACAAGCCAAAGAATACTCAGTCATCGATCAACTGAACAAGACGCCAGCTCAGATCTCCATCTTAGCTCTGCTGCAAAGCTCGGATGCACATAAGAACGCCTTGTTGAAGATACTGAGTGAGGCATATGTACCCAGCAACATAACTGGAGGAGAAATGGCAAACATGGTAGGGAATGTATTGGAGAGTCACAAAATCACTTTCCACGAAGATGAGCTGCCGCCAGAAGGGCTAAGCCACAACAAGGCGTTGCACATCACTGTGCAATGCGAGGATTATTTCATCACCAGAATTCTGGTTGACAGAGGGTCCAGCCTCAATATTTGTCCATTGGTGACTCTTAGAATATTGGGAAAGAGCCTGCATGAGATCAAGGACGGAGCCATCAATGTTAAAGCTTTCAATGGATCCCAAAGGTCCACTATTGGGGAGATCAGTTTGTGTCTGCAGATGGGACCAACTTGGTTCGACGTTGACTTTCATGATAGATTTCCCAGCATCTTATAACTTGCTATTGGGACGGCCCTGGATTCATGCCGCTGGAGCTGTAGCATCAACCCTACACCAGGCAGTAAAATTTGAGTGGAATCACCAAGAGGTTATCATTCACAGCGACGGTAGCAATCCCATATACAGTCGCCAAACCATCCCGACAATCGGAGGAAGAAGGAAAATAGTCGGAGAGACCTACCACCATATTGAGTGAGTCAACGTCGTGGACAAGGATAAATGGTGGGATAACAAGATTGAAAGCATACTGAATTGGTGTGGATAACCTGGCAGGGGACTTGGCAAAAACCTCCATGGAATTACCAAACCCATCAAGCTGAAGAAACATGGTACCACTTTTGGTTTAGGATATGAATACACCTGGAAAGAGCTCAATGAATGGTCGCCACCATGGCGCGGTCCCTACTACCCACTGGAACATCCGATACCTCGCTTGGAGCAGACTTTCCAGTCAGCCGATGTCATATATGGGTCGGAGGGAGAGGAAGCGCTAGCGGCAATGAGGAATTTGTTTTTGGAAGATGGCAACATGGATTGTTGTGTCATTTTCGAGGAGGAAGGGGAGGAAGGCCCTTCCATACAATCTGTAAGCCGAGGAGCATGCCTCAACAATTGGTCCATCAGAACCACCAGAGCCCGGAAATCTTCGGGGTAGCAAGGCTGAACAAAGCACCATGCATTATCTTTTACTTTTCGCTAGTTGACTTTCTTTCCGCATTTTTAATTTCAAAATAAGAGCTCCAATGTTCAAAACAATTATGAAATTTATCAAAGCACTTCAGTTTCTTATGAATCTTGCTCTTATTAATTTTTATTGTTTACTTTATTTACACAGCATTACTATTACTTATCTTGATGAACCGATGATTGCGACTCGCAACGAGGCAACGCAACAAATGGATATAGATTCAGAAGAGGATGATATACCAGGAGAGGTCGTTAAAGAGATGGAGGATTTTGAGAATAGACCTAAGTCTAACTTGGACGAAACTGAGATTGTCAACTTGGGAGATACAGAGAATGTCAAAGAAACTCGTATCAGTGTTCATCTGTCACCATTAGAAAAGAAAGAGTACACGGAATTTCTAAGGGAATATGAGGACATATTCGCCTGGTCGTATGATGATATGACTGGTCTCAGTACATCTATTGTAGCTCACAAACTGTCAACTGATCCCACATGCCCACCAGTAAAACAGAAGCTCAGAAAGTTCAAACCTGACATGAGTTTGAAAATCAAGGAAGAAGTCCCCAAGCAAGTCAAAGCCAAGGTTCTCAGGGTGGTAGAGTATCCGACATGGTTAGCCAATATTGTGCCAGTACCGAAGAAGGACGGGAAGGTCAGAGTCTGTGTCGACTACCGGGATCTCAATCGGGCCAGTCCAAAAGATTACTTCCCCTTGCCAAACATACACATTCTAATTGACAACTGCGCCAAGCATGAGCTGCAGTCGTTTGTTGATTGTTTTTTTGGGTATCATCAGATATGGATGGATGAGGAAGACGCGGAGAAAACGGATTTCATTACGCTATGGGGGATGTATTGTTACAAGATGATGTCGTTTGGGTTAAAGAATGTTGGGGCCACCTACATGAGGGCCATGACTACTATTTTTCACGACATAATACACAAAGAGATCGAGGTGTATGTAGACGATGTCATCATCAAATCCAAGAAAGCCACTAACCACATGGAAATCTGAGGAAATTCTTCAACAGACTGAGAAAATACAATCTGAAACTGAATCCCGCAAAATGTGCATTCGGGGTTCCTGCCGGGAAGCTACTTGGGTTCATTCTAAGTCGCTGAGGGATAGAACTGGACCCATCAAAGGTTAAGGCCATTCAAGAATTGCCACCGCCAAAGAATAAAAAGGACGTGATGAGTTTCCTGGGGAGACTCAACCACATTAGTCGATTCATAGCTCAGTCCACTATCATTTGTGAGCCGATCTTTAAAATGTTAAAGAAGGATGCCGCAACCAAATGGACTGATGATTGCCAGAAAGCCTTCGACAGAATCAAGGAATATCTGTCAACGCCGCCAGTTTTGGTTCCGCCCGAACCGGGTTGACCTCTATTGCTCTACCTTGCGGTATTGGATGGGGCATTCAGTTGTGTTCTGGGACAACATGACTAAACGGGGAGAAAGGAGCAGGCCATCTACTATCTCAGCAAGAATTTCACCCCGTACAAGGCCTGGTATTCGCTATTGGAACGCACCTGTTGTGCTCTGACTTGGGTAGATCAGAAGCTGAGGCACTTTTTCTGTGCCTACACTACTTATCTCATATCAAGAATGGATCCGCTGAAGTACATCTTTCAAAAGCCCATGCCCACGGGCAAGCTAGCCAAGTGGCAAATCTTGCTAAGTGAATTCGACATTGTTTACGTAACTCAGAAAGCAATCAAAGGACAAGCCTTGGCAGATCATCTCGCCGAGAATCCCGTGGATGGAGAATACGAACCTCTAAAGACGTATTTTCCTGACGAAGAGGTATCATTCATAGGAGAAGATATTGCAGAATCCTATGATGGTTGGAGAATATTTTCAACGGAGCAGCAAATTTCATGGGAGTTGGTATAGGAGCAGTTTTAGTGTCAGAAACAGGTCAGCACTATCCGGTGTCTGCCAAGCTCAGGTTCCCGTGCACCAACAACATGGCCGAATACGAAGCCTGCATCTTAGGGCTCAAGTTGGCCATCGACATGAACATTCAGGAATTGCTAGTGATCGGAGATTCAGACCTGCTTATACATCAGGTACGAGAAGAATGGGCAACCAAGAACTCCAAGATACTCCCGTATCTGCATCATGTACAGGAATTGAGAAAGAGGTTCACAAAGATGGAATTCCAACATGTTCCTAGAATCCAAAATGAGTTTGCCGATGCATTGGCCACCTTATCATCTATGATCCAACACCCAGATAAGAATTTCATTGTTCCTATCCCGGTAAAGATTTATGATCAGCCAGCTTATTGTGCTCATGTCGAGGAAGAAGCGAACGGAAAGCCTTGGTTCCATGATATCAAGGAATATTTGACAAAGGGAGAATACCTAAAACTTGCAAATCCTACTCAGAAGCGCACACTTCGGAGGTTATCTAACAACTTCTTCCACAGTGGAGGAATCCTATACAGGAGGACTCCCAATTTGGGATTACTAAGGTGTGTCGAAGCAAAGGAAGCATCCAAGTTATTAGAAGAAGTTCACGCTGGGACCTGCGGTCCGCATATGAACGGTTTTGTCTTAGCAAAGAAGATACTCCGAGCTGGTTATTTTTGGATGACTATGGAAACGGACTGCATCCAGTATGTCCAAAAGTGTCATCGCTGTCAGATGCATGCAGACATGATAAAGGTGCCTCCAAATGAGCTTACTGCAACAAGCTCGCCATGGCCGTTCGCCGCTTGAGGAATGGATGTTATCAGACCTATCGAGCCTGCCGCATCAAACGGGCACAGGTTCATTCTAGTGGCAATGATTATTTCACCAAATGGGTTGAAGCAACATTATATAAGGCAGTGACTAAGAAAGTCGTGGCAAACTTTGTTCGGGACCGTATCGTTTGTCGATTCGGCATCCCAGAGTCGATTATTACTGACAACGGTTCCAATCTCAACAGTGATCCGATGAACGCAATGTGTGAAACATTCAAGATCAAACACCAGAACTCTACAGCCTACAGGCCTCAGATGAATGGAGCTGTAGAAGTGGCAAACAAGAATATCAAGAAGATACTGAGGAGAATGATAGAAAGCATAAACAGTGGCACGAAAAGATGTCATTTGCTTTATTGGGATACCGTACCATAGTTTGCACATCAACCGGGGAAACTCCATATATGTTGGTTTATGGTACAGAAGCGGTCATTCCAGTTGAGGTAGAAATTCCCTCCTTGAGGAACATACAGGAAATAGAACTTGACGATGTAGAGTGGGTGAGAAGTCGCTACGAGCAACTAGCTCTTATAGATGGGAAGAGAATGAATGCAGTTTGCCATGGTCAATTGTATCAGAACAGAATGTCCAGAGCCTTCAACAAAAGAGTCAAGCCAAGACAGTTTACACCAGGGCAGCTGGTGTTAAAGAAGATTTTTCCGCATCAAGATAAAGCCAAAGGGAAATTCTCTCCCAACTGGCAAGGTCCATACATGGTTCACCGGGTTCTAACAGGAGGAGCCCTCATACTTGCAGAAATGGACGGAGAAGTCTGGCCAAAGCCGATCAATTCAGATGCAGTGAAGCGATACTATGTGTAGCCATTTATGATTTCTTTATGATGTAATTTGAACTACGCCTTACCTGATTCCCGTTTGAGAGGGGATACGTAAGCAACCCTATGGGTTCGGTCACAATGCAATAAAATTTTCATTTCCCCACTATTGGAAACTGTCTTCAGCCATTCATCGCACGCAGCCGTCAGAAGCACCAGCCCAGTAAACTGGGGCAAAATTTTGAGGAGGACGCTCAAAATTCCGGAGCGAGAGAGGTTGCAATGTCTTAAACCGCGTCGCAGTCGTCGGTTCATTTAAAAGAAAACTATTTTCGATTATGTATTTACGTTACATTTTTTTTTACTAAATCATGCATGACTATTATCAAAATGTCTTTGTTTAGCGACGCTACCCCAATGATACGCAATGCCAAAGCAGGACGAGCAAAGTCCATGGGAAGACGGACTAACCTTCCCCCTTTTTTACAAAACTCACAATTTTTCTTCGGATGCAGGCACCCAAGTCGCAAAATCATCAGATATTTATGCGCTTATACTGTTCAGGAATACAACACTCAGAATCATCACCTATTTGCAATTGCTATCCGTACGCTACCCCCAGCAGCCACAATATAGCAATATAGCTATCAACTATAAAACTAGCAGCTAAGAGATATTACTACTACTCGCTTTCTGCATTTCTTGCATTGCATAAGGCTACCTTTCTGCCTTTCGAGGTTAAGCTCTACCTCCATCTGCATTTCTTACATTGCATAAGGCTACCTTTCTGCCTTTCGAGGTTAAGCTCTACCTCCATCTGCAGTTCTTGCATTGCGTAAGGCTACCTTTCTGCTTTTCGAGGTTAAGCTCTACCTCCATCTTCATTGCTTGCATTGCATAAGGCTACCTTTCTACCTTCCGAGGTTAAGCTCTACCTCCATCTGCATTTCTTGCATTGCATAAGGCTACCTTTCTGCCTTCCAAGACTAAGCTCTGTCTCCATCTTGCATGGCTGAAATATCGCCACTTTATTTAAACCTTGCACCGGCTGAAAGATCGCCACCTTTATTTAAATTCTGCATCGGCTGAAATATCGCCACTTTTCTCTCTTGCATTGGCTGAAATATTGCCACCTTTATTTAAATCTTGCATCGGCTGAAATATCGCCGCCTTTCATTTACGTCTCGCATCGGCTGAAAGATCGCCACCTTTATTTAAATTCTGCATCGACTGAAATATCGCCACTTTTCTCTCTTGCATTGGCTGAAATATCGCCACCTTTATTTAAATCTTGCATCGGCTGAAATATCGCCGCCTTTCATTTACGTCTCGCATCGGCTGAAAGATCGCCACCTTTTGCATTTTCATGGGCAGAAACATCGCCAAATTGTCCAAAGGCGTCATTGTTCAGAGGCACCATTTTCATAGCCCGAGAACGCCATGCCATGGCCCGAGTACCCCACTTTTATCTTTCGCATATCATTACTTAAAGGCATAATGGTTCGGAGGCATCATCTTCACGGCCCAAGAACATCATTTCATAGCCTGCGAATCCTTTATTATACGCTTCATGGCCCAGGACGTCATGGTCCAAGGACGTCATCCTAACCGTCCGAAGACAGCATTCATGGTCCAATGGGAACTTGCATCACGTTTAAATTTATGCACAATATATGTTGGTATTATTCATTTGCAGGTACCCCGGCTATCAACAACCGTCTCAGCAGGAGCGATCCCGCTCCAGTTCCCGCAATCTATCAGACTTCAACCACCTTTCTCAACCTAAACATCGCGTCCATTCTTTTCAAAATCTTCATCGGCATATTCTGTCAATGGATCCTGAACTACATATGACCTGATTCCTGTAAGACCAGGGATATGTAGGCAGCTCAGGAACCAAAGGTCGGTCAAAACTTTTCAAATCGTTTCTTTCGGTCAAAATTGGCTATATCATATCTTTACCCGACAACTCTTTCATCCTTCTCGGGTAAAGAGGGGCAGCTGTTGATACCCAATTTTTCCCTATGTATTTTACACTCAAAATACTTTCAAAATAGCATGTGTATGCATATATAAGCATGCCCAAGAGTTTTGGTATTTTTTTCCTAATTTTTTTTAAGATTTTTAAAATCAATTATTGTCTATTTTGGCAGTACAAAATCCAATAATTGTTTCCAAAATTATCACTTTGGTGAATAATTTATTTCTATTCTCGTATTTACACCAAAATATAATTAAGGTGATTTTAGATATTTTTATAAATTTATTTGGTATTTTTAAAGCTAAATTGCATATAATTGCAATTATAACCTATTTTACGATTAACAACATTACATTTCCAGTATTCTTAGATCAATATTTATATATTATTAATTAGTTCAGTGCTTTTAATTTGTTTTTAAAATTATTTTAACTATTTTTATAAAATAAAAAGGGGGGGGGGGAATTGGCTATTTAACACATAGCCCATTTCTATTTCAATTGTAGCCTCAATTTGACCCCCCCCCCCCAATTTCGCCCAAATAAAAATAACCTAATTTCAATTTTAACCCAACCCATGACCCGTTTTCAGACCCACCCGGCTTCCCCTTTAACCCTGGCCGTTGATCATTTTGATCAACGGCCGTGATTCTTCCTTTCCATTTTTAATTCCCAATACCCCCTTTACTTTACAGTTTCAGCCTTTTTGTTTACTTTACTACTCATGTTCAGTGATTTGTGCTAATTATGTTCCTTCATTGCTTCTGTTTCTAGTGCGAATCCTTACCCCTATTCCCTTCTATGTGCTTGAGTTAAGGTCTTGGCCTGGCAGTATCCTAATTATTGCCCAGACCATAACCTGATCCACAATGGATCCTAACTCTTAAGTTTGGCTAACAGGCTAGTCAGGGGTGTGCCAGCATCCCAATTGCTGGGCATGACAACCAGCCTGCCATGGCTCTCCCTGATTCCCCCCTATGCACTTACACTCACTCTTAGACTCTAAGTTCTGCCCCCCTCCTATGAGCCTTGCCTTGGGACCTTGAGTTCCCTCTGAACTTGGACATCTGAGGGCTGGCATTTCCACACTGCACTATGTTCTTAATTCTGCAACGTCTTGGGGTGTAAGCACTACCCGGAGCCCTTTGAGACTCTTGGGAACTTTGGCACACCCCAAATATGAGAAAGTCTTTTGGAAATCTGATCCTGGAAGTTGGTTTATCTCATATTGTTGGACTTTGAGTCTGCATTAGGCTGTTTGGATGTAGCTGGAACTTCTGATGTAATTTTACTTTTCTTTTCTGATTCATTCGGGTCTGTAATAATTTGTAATAACTATTGGGGATGGTTAGTGGAAAGGGATGGGGGATGAATGCATGCAAAGGGTAGAAAACTTGCCTATAGGTTATTTATAATTTCTGAAACTTTCCTCATCTGAGAAATATGTGATGAATCCGCCTATCCTATGCCTTAATTTAATTTAGACCAAACTAGTATTTGAAGTCATGCTATATTTGCTCTCCTAAGTGAGGAGGCCTGTATGAGCCTTAACTGCTATTTGTTCTCCCTTTAACTGCTATTTGTTATTGCTTGTCGCCTAGATTTTTTATCCTTTTGAAACTCTGAAAAAGCCCCAACTCCCTCCCCTTCAGGATTAGTAGTCTCAATGCCTCCGGGACTGATAGGATTGGGACGGGTAATAGCATGCAATAAGTAACGATACCATTCCGCGCTTTAATACCTTAACGGGGTGGGAAGGGTAGATATGGAGATGATGACCGATGCGTTAATATCCCATGTATCCCCTCTTCTGAGGAGTGATTACTGGATATTGCATTGACGTGATCCATATTAATCATAAACCTAGGACCCCCCTTCCCTTTACTTTTTCTTTTTATCTGCTTTCTTTAGAAATTGTTTAAATCTTTCATAAATTTCTGCCCTCTTTACTTTTCCTCACAGTTTCAACTTATTTGCAATGTTATATGCAAACCTCTTCTATTTGAGCCCTTAATTGCTTACTTGATTATGTGAAGTCACAATTATAACATGGCCGGGAACCACACTAGTAGATCTTGAGGGGTGCCTAACACCTTCCCCTCGAGATAATTTCTAGCCCTTACCCAAACTCTGGTTCTTCAAACTCAAACCCTTTTAGTGTCCTAATGCACTTTAATCA
Source organism: Nicotiana attenuata (assembly GCF_001879085.1). NCBI lineage: Eukaryota > Viridiplantae > Streptophyta > Magnoliopsida > Solanales > Solanaceae > Nicotiana > Nicotiana attenuata. Next base: position 86,405 of record NW_017672249.1, on the reverse strand, counting down.
TTAGGTGGCGACTCTTCAATTCCAAAACCCAATTCCCAAAAGGGAACGAGTTGTCCTCCCAAATGTCACAAACCCGATTTCGCGAGAAAAAGGGGGCATCGACAGCATGTAGCAGTTAAGGCAGGAAAAACCAATATAAGAAGAACAGGAATAAAACAAGCAAAACAAATAAATTGGCGGTGCATAGGTACTCGTCACCTCACCTATACGCCACTCACATGGATTTCCACATAGCAATTAAGTCAAGGATTCCTAATCCCTCGAGTCAAAGTTAGACACAACACTTACCTCGATCCACAGGCCACTCACTGCTCAATTACCGATTTTCCTCTAGTTTTCACCTCCAAACCACTCGTATCTAGCCATAATTAACTTAATAACATCAAATATTGCTAAAGAAATAAATTACAACACATAAACTTAGGTATCCCAAACTATTTCCCAAAAAGTCAACAACCGACCCGGGCCTGCTTGGTCAAAACTCGAAGTTCGGACCAAAATCCATTCTCCCATTCACACCCGAGCCTGAATATGTAATTAGTTTCAAAATCCAACCTCAAATCGAGGTCTAAATTCCAATTATAATAAAATCCCTAATTCTACCCAAACCCCCAATTTTTACCATGAAAACCCTAGATTTTAGGTTGAAAATTCATGATATGTAACGGGTAATTGAAATAAAGTAGTTTAGAATCATTTACCAACAAGTTGGGGAAGAAATTATCTCTTGAAAATCGCCTCTAGATCTTCTAGTTTTTGAAAATATGAAAGAATGGCTTAGTCTCGTATTTGAGTTTGGTTTTTAAAAGACTGGGCAGGCCTTCTTCGCGTTCGCGAAGAGCCGCCTTGATAGGCTTATGCGAACGCGAATTCCTGCTCGCGTTCGCGATGGCTATGCCCCCTGGCCTTCGCTTTCGCGAACCATTGTTCGCGTTCGCGTAGAAGGAATGACTGGCCTCCCGCAAGTCCCTAACTCTACGCGTTCGCGAGATGCTGGTCGCGTTCACGAATGGTAAGACCCCTTTTGATCCGTGTTCGCGACTGAGCTGACGCGTTCGCGTAGAACAAAACCCACCCAGCTCCAGTTTACTCTTTGCGTTCGTGAGAGTAGCTTCACGAACTCCAAGAAGAAAACTACCAATCACTGAAGTTGCAGGAAAACCAGAATTTCCTAAGTCTAAAACATTCCGAAGCCTATTCGAAACTCACCCAAGCCCTCGGGACTCCAAACCAAACATGCACACAAGTCTTAAAACATCATACAAATTTGCTCGCGCGATAAAATCGCCAAAATAACACCTAGAACAACAAAATGAGAATCAAATTGAATGAAATTTTTAAGAAAGTTTTAAAACTTCTAACTTCACAACCGGACGTCCGGATCACGTCAAACCAACTCTGTTTCTCTATAAATTTCACAGACAAGTCCTAAATATCATAATGAACCTGTACCGGGCTCCGAACCAAAATATGGACCCGATACCAACGAGATCAAATATTAATCAAATTCTTTAAACCATTAGATTTTCAGTGTTTCAATTTTCATCAAAAATTCATATCTCGAGCTAGGGACCTCGGAATTCGATTTCGGGCATACGCCCAGGTCTCATATTTCGATACGAACCCACCGGGACAGTCAAAATAAGAGTCCATGTCCGTTTACTCAAAACATTGACCGAAGTCAACTAAATCAACTTTTAAAGGCAAAAATTATTATTTTTATCAACTTTCAACATAAAAGCTTTCTGGAAACACGCACGGACTGCTCACGTAAATCGAGGAGAAATAAAATGAGATTTTGAAGACCTCAAAATACGGAATCGAGTTCCAAAACATAAGATGACCTTTTGGGTCATCACATTCTCCACCTCTAAAACAACCGTTTGTCTTCGAACGGACATAGAAAAGTACCTGAGCTGGTGAAAAGGTGAGGATATCTGCTCCGCATATCAGAATCGGACTCCCAGGTAGCTGCCTCAACAGGCTGACCTCTCCACTACACTCGAACCAAAGGATAACTCTTCAACCTCAACTGACAAACCTGCCGGTCTAGAATAGCTATCGGCTCCTCCACGAAGGTCAAATCCTTGTCCAATAGGACAATGTTGAAATCTAACACGTGGGATGGATCGCCGTGATACTTCCGAAGCATGGACACATGGAATACTGGATGTACTTCTGATAAGTCTGGTGGCAACGCAAGTTTGTAGGCCACCTCTCCACATGCTCAAGGATATCAAAAGACACGATATACCTAGGGCTCAACTTGCCCTTCTTTCCAAACCTCATTACACCTTTCATTGGTGATACCCGAAGCAACACTCTCTCTGCGACCATGAATGCCACATCACGAACCCTACAGTCGGCATAACTCTTTTGCCTGGACTAAGCTGAGCGAAGTCTATCCTGAATGATCCTAACCTTATTCAAGGCATCATGTACCAAGTCTGTACCTAATAATCGATCCTCCCGCCGCTCAAACCATCCAACCGGTGACCGACACCGTCTACCATATAATGCCTCATAGGGAGCCATCTGAATGCTCGATTGATAGCTGTTGTTGTAGGTGAACTCCGCTAGCAGCAAGAACTGATCCCAAGAGCCTCCGAAGTCAATAACACAAGCGCGGAGCATATCCTCTAATATCTGAATAGTGCGCTCGGACTGTCCATCCGTCTGAGGATGAAATGTTGTGCTCAACTCAACCCGTGTTCCCAACTCACGCTGCACTGCCCTCCAGAAATACGAGGTAAACTATGTACCTCGATCAGATATGATAGACACGGGCACGCCGTGAAGACGAACGATCTCACGGATATAAATCTCTGCCAACCGCTCTGATAGGTAACTGCCACAGGAATGAAATGGGCTGACTTGGTCAGTCTATCCACAATAACCCAAACTGCATCAAACTTCTTCTGAGTTCGTGGGAGTCCAACAACGAAATCCATAGTGATATGCTCCCACTTCCACTCAGGAATCTCTATCATCTGAAGCAAACCACCAGGCCTCTAATGCTCATACTATACTTGCTAAAAATTTATTCATCGAGCTACATATGCAAAAATATCCTTTTTCATCATCCTCCACCAATAATGTTGCCGCAAGTCCTGATACATCTTGGCAGCACCCGGGTGAATAGAATACCGGGAACTGTGGGTCTCCTGTAGAATCAACTCATGAAGTCCATCCACATTAGGCACACAAACACGACCCTGCATCCTCAAAATTCCATCATCTCCAACCGTAAATTACTTGGCATCACCGTGCTGCACTGTGTCCCTAAGGATAAGCAAATGAGGGTCATCATACTACCGCTACCTGATATGCTCAAACAAGGAAGACCGAGCGACTGTGCAAGCTAAAACACGACTGGGCTCAAAAACATCCAACCTCACGAACTGATTGGCTAAGGCCTGAACATCTAATGCAAGTGGTCTCTCACCGACAAGAATGTACGCAAGGCTGCCTATACTAGCTGACTTCCTACTCAAAGCATCGGCCACCATATTGGCCTTCCTGGGATGATAGAAGATGGTGATATCATAGTCTTTCAATAGCTCCAACCACCTCATCTACCTCAAATTGAGATCCTTTTGTTTGAACAAATACTGCAAACTCTTATGATCCGTGAACACCTCACACGACATGCCATATAGATAGTGCCTCTAAATATTCAGCGCGTGAACAATTGCTGCTAGCTCCAAGTCATGAACATGATAATTCTTCTCGTGAACCTTTAGCTGCCATGAAGCATATGCAATAACCTTGCCACCCTGCATTAATACCGCACCAAGTCCAATACGAGATGCGTTGCAGTATACTGTATATGGCCCTGAACCTGTGGGCAACACAAACACCAACGCCGTAGTCAAAGCTGTCTTGAGCTTCTAAAGGCTCGCCTCACACTCGTCTGACCATATGAACGGGGCACCCTTCTGGGTCAACCTGGTCAACGGGGTTGCTATAGATAAGAACCCCTCCACAAACCGACGGTAATAACCTGCCAATCCCAAGAAACTACGGATCTCAGTGGCTGAAGTGGGTCTAGGCCAGTTCTTGATTGCCTCAATCTTCTTAGGATCCACCTTAATACCCTCTATTGATACAACATGACCCAAGAAAGCAATTGAACTCAACCAAAACTCGTATTTTGAAAACTTAGCATATAACTGGCTATCTCTCAGAGTCTGAAGAACGGTCCGAAGATGCTGCTCATGCTCCTCTCGACTGCGGGAGTAGATCAAGATATCATGAATAAAAAATCACAAAGGAATCCATATGGGGCTTGAACACCCGGTTCATCAAATCCATAAATACTGCTGGGGTATTTTTCAGCCCGAATGACATCACTAGAAACTCATAATGCCCATACCGAGTTCGAAAAGCTGTCTTAGGGACATCAGATGCCCTAATACTCAACTGATGGTAGCCAGATCTCAAATCGATCTTTGAAAACACCTTGGCACCCTGAAGTGATCAAATAAGTCATCAATCCTCGGCAATGGATACTTGTTCTTGATGGTGACTTTGTTCAACTACCGATAATCCATGTATATCCTTATTGATCCATCCTTCTTCTTTACAAACAACACGGGCGCACCCTAAGGCGAGACACTGGGTCTAATAAAGCCCTTAAAGCAAATCTTGTAACTGCTTATTCAACTCTTCAACTTTGGCGGGGCCATGCGATATGGCAGAATATAAATGGGCTGAGTGCCTGGAACCAAGTCAATATAGAAGTCAATATCCTTGTCGAGTGGCGTCCCCGGTAGGTCTCCAGGAAATACCTCTGGAAACTCTCGAGCAACTGGTACAGAATCCATGGAAGGAACCTCCGCACTAGAATCGCGGACATAAGCCTGATAAGCTAGACACCCCATCTCGACCATACGCCGAGCCTTCATATAAGAAATAACCCTGCTGGTAGAATGACCAGAAGTCCCCTTCCACTCTAATCGAGGCAACCTCGGCAAGGCTAAGGTCACTGTCTTGGCGTGACAGTCCAATATAACATGATAAGGTGACAGCCAATCCATCCCCAAAAATGACATCAAAATCAATCGTACCGAGAAGTAAAAGCTCTACACTAGTCTCAAGACCCCCAATGATAACCACAGACGAATGATAGACACGATCTACAACAATAGAATCCCCCACCGGTGTGGACACAAACACGGGAGCACTCAAAGAATCACGAGGCACTACTAAATATGAAGCAAAGTAAGATGACACATAGGAGTATGTAGACCCTGGATCAAATAGAACTGAAGCATCTCTACTGCAAACTGAAATAGTACCTGTAATAATAGTATCGGATGACTCAGCCTTAGGCCTGGCTGGGAAAGCATGGGGGCTGGGCCCTACCACTCTGAACCATATCTCTGGGATGGCCTCCTGCTGGATGGACTCCAACTCTAGTGGCCTGGCCTCTACCTCTAACGGCCCGACCTCCACCTCTAGCGGCCTGACCTCTACCTCTGGCTCTTTGACCCCTACCTCTAGCTGGTTGAGCGGGCGATGGTGCGCTCGGTGCCGGAATCATGGCGTGAGAAGCCTGCTGCTGTGGCGGACGCCCACTAATCTCAGACAGGTCCTCCTGATATGCCCATAGCCACCACACTCGAAACACCCATCCTGATAATGTGGCCGTGGAAATTGAGACTGACCTAGACGGGCCAGCTGACCATGGTAATAACTTTGTATAGGAGGTGCACTGATAGGAGCTGGTGGTGCACTGTAGGCTAGCTGATCTGAATAATGCATGTGAGGACCACCACCACCTGAAGCACCATGGGATGCTTGGAGTGTTGAATGAAATGGCCTGGGAGGATGGCCTCTACCAAAAGTACCTCAACCTCTAGATGAGGCTCCACTGAATCCACCGGAGTGAAGCGACCTCTTGTCAGACCCCTGACCACCCTCCTGAGCTAAACCCATCTCAACTCGTCTGGCAACATTGGCTGCATACTGGAAAGCAATCTCACTCCTAGTCTCCTTAGCCATCTGCAATCTGATGGGCTGAGCAAGTCCCTCAACAAACCTCCTCACCATCTCTCTCTCGGTAGGAAGTATAAGAAGAGCATGACGGGCCAAATCAACAAATCGAGTCTCGTACTGAGTGACGGTCATACTGCCCTACTAGAGCTCGAACTGCCTGCGGTAGTCCTCTCTCAGTGTAACAGGAAGGAACTTCTCTAGAAATATCTGAAAGAATTGGTCCCAAGTCAAAGCAGGTGACCCAACTGGTCTAGTCAACACAAAGTCATTCAACCATCTCTTGGCAGACCATATCATCTGTAATGCGACAAAATTGACCCCATTGGTCTCCACTATCCCCATGTTCCACAGCACCTCATGGCAGCGGTCTTCTCCTGTGGGTCCTCAGAAGCTTCCCCATTGTAATGAACTAGAACGAGCTTGGTGAACTTGTCCAATATCAACAAAGCCTCAGAAGACATAGCTGATCTGACACCGGTCTATGCTACAACGCTCAGCGGAACTGCCCCAACTAGCTGAGTTGCTGGAGTCTGAAACTGGGGAGCCATCTACTCCGAAGTGTGAGGAGCGGGAGTCTGAACTCCTCCCCCAGCCCGAGAGACGGCTGGTGCCACAGGAAATGTGTCGGTCTGAGCAACACTCTCCATAAGGCCCACTAGACATACCAAAGCATCCTGAAAGCACTGGGTGACAATGAACCCCTCTGGAACCTGAGCTGGTCCGGTAGGAACAGTCTGGGATGGAACCTCATCATCAAACTCCACCTGAGGCTCCGCTACTGGTGCTGCTGCTCGAGCTCTGGTCTGAGCTCTACCCTTACCCCGGCCTCTAGCACGGCCTCGACTTTGTCCTCTGCCCCTCGTAGGAGCTGCCACTGGGGGCTCTGGCTGATGCTCAGCTGATAAAGCGGTACGTGTTCTCGCCATCTACAAAAGAACAAGAGTAGAGAGTTCAATTAGCATTGAGAGATCAAATCGCACGACTGAGAAGAATAGAAGTGAAATTGTTCCTAAACTCTGTAGCCTCTAGATGATAAGCATAGACGTCTCCGTACCTATCCCTCAAACTCTACTAAGCTTGTTCATGAATTGTGAGACCTAGGCAACCTAGTGCTCTGATACCAATATGTCACGACCCAAAATCCCCACCATCGGGACCGTGATGGCGCCTAACATCACACTTGCTAGGCAAGCCAACGTTAGAGTTTTGACTTAGCCAAATCCTTTACGTTTCAGTGATTAATAATAAACAAGCTAAAACCAGTAAACATAAATGCGGAAGTAAGTAAATAGCCTCTTTGTTTATATATTATTACCAATGCTTTTACTATTATTATTACTACCCAAAATCCGGTGTCACAATCCACGAACACACTAAGATTTACTACAAATATTTGTTCAAAAGAAGATACAACTATTTATGAAGGAAAGTAAAACAGTAAATGTAGGAGCATAGGAGGGGACGCCAGGGCCTGCGGACGCCAACAGGACTACCTTGGGTCTCCTAGTTGTAAAAGCTACAACCAACCTCTCGATCAACCACTACCTGCTCCAAAATCTGCACAGAAAGTGCAGAGTGCAGTATCAGTACAACTGACCCCATGTACCGGTAAATTTCGAGCCTAACCTCGACGAGGTAGTGACGAGGCTACGGCAGGGCATTTACAATATAACTTGCATACAGTGTATAATAAGAGCAGAAAGAAGGACAGGACAAAATAAAGCAATAACTTGCAAGGAATGAATACCGTTCTCACCACATCACAATAATCACAATCACAATTCATCCTTATCTCACCATAATCCACCGTTATTACACCTGTTGCGGCGTGCAACCCGATCCGACCGTATCACAATAATCACAATCATAGTTCACCCTTATCTCACCATAATCCACCCTTATTACACCTATTATGACGAGCAACCCGATCCCACCATATCAATATCATTTACTCAGCAAGTACAAAAATTATACAATTCAAATTAACTCTTCACAAGGCTCAACTTCAAACCAAAGCATTTAGAAAGATTATACACTAAGAGACTTTACACAAGTAATACTCTGCGAGACCAATACATAATATGCCTTGAAAGTCGAATAACCAGCTCAAACAATAATAAGGGAAAACGAAGCTACGAAAGAACTAACACTTCCAACAAAAGATGTAATGTCTACCAAGTAGCAATTAGGAATAAAATTACAAGTAAAGCATATAGCAGTTTAAGGCAGGAAAAGACAATATAAGAAGTACAGGAATAAAACAGGCAAAACAGATAAATTGGCGGCGCATAGGTACTCGTCACCTCACCTATACGCCACTCACATGGATTTTTACATAGCAACTATGTCAAGGATTCCTAATCTCTCGAGTCAAAGTTAAACACAACACTTACCTCGATCCACATGCCACTCACTGCTCGATTACCGTTTTTTCTCTAGTTTCCACCTCTAAACCACTCGTATCTAGCCATAATTAACGTAATAACATCAAATATTGCTAAAGAAATCAATTACAACACATAAATTTAGGTTTCCCAAACTTTTCCCCAAAAAGTCAAAAATTGACCGCGGGCCCGCTTGGTCAAAACTCGAGGTTCAGACCAAAATCCATTCACCCCGAGCCCGAATATATAATTAGTTTCGAAATCTGACCTCAAATCGATGTCTAAATTCCAATTATACGAATATCCCTAATTCTACCCAAATCGCCAATTTTCACCATGAAAACCCTAAATTTTAGGTTGAAAATTCATGAAATGTGATGGGTAATTGAAAGAAAGTAGTTTAGAATCATGTAATAACAAGTTAGGGAAGAAATTATCTCTTGAAAATCGCCTCTAGGTCTTCTAATTTTTGAAAATATGAAAGAATGGCTTAATCCCGTATTTGAGTTCTGTTTTTAAAAGACTGGGCAGGTCTTCTTCGCATTCGCAAAGGGCCTGCTGCGTTCGGGAACCTGTACCGGGCTCCGAAACCAAAATACGATCCCGATACCAACGAGATCAAACATTAATCAAATTCTTTAAACCATTAGATTATCAGTCTTTCAATTTTTATCAAAAATTCATATCTCGAGCTAGGGACCTCAGAATTCGATTCCGGGCATACGCACATGTCCCATATTTCGATACGGACCCATCGGGACTGTCAAAACACGAGTCCGGGTCTGTTTACTCAAAACGTTGACCGAAGTCAACTAAATCAACTTTTAAAGGCAAAAATTATTATTTTTATCAACTTTCAACATAAAAGCTTTTCGGAAACGCGCCCGGACTGAGCACACAAATCGAGGAGAAATAAAATGAGGTTTTGAAGGCCTCGTAACACGTAATCGAGTTTTAAAACTTGAGATGACCTTTTGGGTCATCACAATACCATATTTGCCACATGGCGCACGGGAGATTGTGTGTTTGACCACTTTGATCATGATTAATCTTTTAAATTTATGAACCCTACTAAAATGAAAAGTTGTTGAACTAATTAGCTATGCGTGATAAACTACGTCCGGCTAGTTAATTTATTCTTTTTCCCTTTCCATTTTTTCGATCTCTATATAAATATACATGCTCGCTTTGTAACAAAAGAACTCACTTTTGATCTAAAGACAGTTTTAATTTGACTCCTCTTTTTATATTTTTTTAAATTTTTTCATTAATCTTATCGAAATAACTTTTCACTAATATAATACTTTATCGAGATTTAACTTAAACAGTGACGGTATTTATCGATATATATATATATATATATATATATATATATATGCCTCTATTTATAAATTTTTTACTTTTCTATGCTTTACGATATGATTGTTGGGATTATATTTTATTTAAGTTGAGGGTCTATCGAAAATAAAAACTGATATTCGAAAGAAACGATTGCTTAATTACAGTATTGATTTTGGAATCTGTATATTTTGTGGTAATTGCGTTGAGTATTGTCCAACAAATTGTTTATCAATGACCGAAGAATATGANACATATTTGTTCCTGAGCTATTTGGCATAAATAAAAGGGGTAAAGTCTTTGGAACACTAATTGGTATCTTTATCACATTAGCCAAAACTTATTTGTTTTTGTTCATTCCTATTGCAACAAGATGGACTTTACCGAGGCTGAGAATGGACCAACTATTAAATCTTGGGTGGAAATTTCTTTTACCTATTTCTCTAGGTAATCTATTATTGACAACTTCGTCCCAACTTCTTTCACTGTAAAAGACTACAATATTCTAGATTCACGACTTGTCTCAAACAAGAGAAAGAAACAAGCATAAAATCTTTTTTATAGATATTCTAAATATGCTCCCTATGATAACTGAATTCATAAATTATGGTCAACAAACAATACGAGCCGCCAGATACATCGGCCAAGGTTTCATGATTACCCTGTCCCACGCAAATCGTTTACCTGTAACTATTCAATACCCCTACGAAAAATTGATCACATCGGAACGTTTTCGAGGCCGAATCCACTTTGAATTTGATAAATGCATTGCTTGTGAAGTATGTGTGCGTGTATGTCCTATAGATTTACCCGTTGTTGATTGGAAGTTGGAAACTGATATTCGAAAGAAACGATTGCTTAATTACAGTATTGATTTTGGAATCTGTATATTTTGTGGTAATTGCGTTGAGTATTGTCCAACAAATTGTTTATCAATGACCGAAGAATATGAACTTTCTACTTATGATCGTCACGAATTGAATTATAATCAAATCGCTTTGGGTCGCTTACCAATGTCAGTAATTGATGATTACACAATTCGAACAATTTCGAATTTACCTCAAATAAAAAATGAATAAACCCTTAAATTCGAAAAAAAAATTCCGAATTACGAAGGCTTAGTTCGGATCTAAAAGAATGATATTTTTGCTTGGTCAATTCAAACTAGTGGTTGGTTAATGAGACTCCTAGCTTAATTTAGATTGAAAACAAAACGGATTTCTATATTATAGTTATAATAATAGTAATAGGTTTCAAAGTAGATAAATGATAATCAAAAAATCGAATAGGTTTAAAACTACTACGTTANTTGGAAACTGATATTCGAAAGAAACGATTGCTTAATTACAGTATTGATTTTGGAATCTGTATATTTTGTGGTAATTGCGTTGAGTATTGTCCAACAAATTGTTTATCAATGACCGAAGAATATAAACTTTCTACTTATGATCGTCAAAACCTCATTGGCGCCAAGCGTGAGGGAATGTTAGACGTTTGGTAATTTCTCCTCCGATCATGATAAAAGATAAATTTCTATCTTTATAAATGTAAGGATAAGATCTGCGTACACACTATTCCTTCAAATCTCACTTAAATAATTTCATTAGGTATCTTGTTGTTGTTGTCGTCATGCGTTCCGAGTTGGACATCAAATCATTTGGAATATTTGAAAGTCCAGGATAATACAAACAATAATATGCAACGTTACCATAATGTATCAAGTGTTTGTTTGCGTGGTGCTTTGGCAACATTTCCATATATCTCCAGTTGTTTCATGGAAAAATATTATGCGGTTTACTCGAAGCCAAGAAATATATATATTTTTTTTATAATGATAAGAGAGTGACGACCAAAAAGCTAAACCACAATATGTAAAGTTGGAAAAGTCCCATAAAACAAAAGGAAAAAACCAAAAGCAAAGAGCAACCTTCCACAAATTTCATTATGGAAAAGCGCAATTATGGCGTCACTATTTCTTTTCTTTTTTCTCCAAATAATTAAAGTATAATGTACTTCTAAAGTTGAACTCTCTCATTCCAACTTTTACTTTTCCAAACAACAACCTAAAAAATGAAGCAATCTCACTGAGAAAACGAGGTTGATTTTGTTAGATTGTTACACACACGAACGACAAAAAAAAAAAAGATCTTCTATAATTACAGTTTAACCAAATATTATTCTCTGGTCGCGTAAAAAATATTAAAAATCAGATCACTTGCAAAGTTTAAATATAAAGTCTTTATGATAAATATTATTAATTAATAAATTTCATAAAATAATAATAATTAAATTGTTATCACATGTTAATAATTTATTGACATGAGAAAAAGAAAATTAACATTATCAGATTATATAAGTTACATCATTTAGCAAATTAAATGTCTAACTTCCCTTTTAGGAAAATATTTTTTAATTTTCTCATATTCAATTATCTTAAAACATTTTGAAAAACATTGACTTCCCTGCCAAAAATTTAAACGTTTTGAAAATATTTTTTACTTTTCTCATATTCAATTCCCGACCTTCCTAGGAAAACAACACTTGTGCTAAATTACGTATCTGTTTAGGATTCAAGTTTCTTTTAGGTAGAATGAAGATAAAAGAAATGGAGCCAATGATTGTTAGGATAAGAAACTCATGACGTATTTTCATGCATCACTCAGCATGTTTAATAGGGACGTGTTTTAAATTCCCTATCATGGATCATTATCAAACCACTCAAAAAATACTTAATTTATTTATTATGATCGATTTAATTTTCAACGTAGCTTTCTTTTCTTCTTGGAATTCCTTTAAGTCGTGATAATTAACCATTGTCTCAGATTTTAATTTTTAATTAACCGTTTTACTACGTACGAGATTTACGTTATAGAAAGGTATAAGCAAATGCTTTTCATGTAAAAAAACAGATGATAATAATGCCGTCTACTCTCATTTGGCACGTCCACACTAGAGAGGAAATATTTTATTACTCCATTCGTTTTAATTTGTTTGAACTTATTTAATTGAGCACGATGTTTAAGGGGGAAAAAATACTTTTGGAATTTGTGATCTAAAATAATCCAAAGATATTTGTGTGGTTATAAATCATCCATTAAGAGTAAAAGGGGAATAATAAATTAAATTATTTCCAAAATTAAAAATTATTCGTTCTCTTTGAGACGGACTAAAAAGCAAACATGTTCAATTCATTCTTTTTGAAATTTGATTTCAAAATCAGAAACCTACTTCAACTAGGAATTCAAAACTTCATTTGAATACAATTTAACTTATATATATTAACAACATAGAGTACTGTATAGGGTCAAATTTGACCCTCAGTATCTCTACACCAGTGGGTACGCCCAATGAGTGTACGCCGACCAACGTAGCGGGTACGACTCGGCAGTGAGGACAAAAGCGACATCGTTTAGAACTCGACGTCCACACTAGGGAGACGTTACCTATCTTTGTAACTTTTTGATTCTTTCGAGGAAGGTCTCCTATTATATAAAGGAGACCTCCACATTGTAAAAAGGGGATCGGATCTAATACAACTCTCTCATTTTTCTGGCTTTCTCTCTCTATATCTCTACTTCTGACGAAAATATCTTATTGGTGAATATTGTCACTCTGCAATATTAGATCTACAACAATATTATCATCTTTGCATCTCTAGGCTTATTATATTT